>NC_060270.1:16354857-16640475 GCF_021613505.1 Equus quagga | reverse complement strand
CTCTCTCTCTCTCTCTCTCTCTCTCTCTCTCTCTCTCTCTCTCTCTCGGCCGTAATCTTTCCATTACATCAGACCCTATCGTATGATAGCTCCCGTTTCCTGTAGACAGTAGCTAGATGGTGTTCTGAAAGAGTTAAGTAAAATGCATCCTGTTTGTGACAAATGTCTGAAACTTGTTTTTATAACTTGGATTTAATTCACAAATAAAGAGTAATTATCAATATGCACAGATGAAGAGCTGCATGTATGGATCAGTGCGATCTCTGTTGCTTGGCTTGTGGATGCAGTGTGCCCCAGGGAGTTTCACAAATCCACATGGCGTCTCCCAGTGCTGGGTTCTGTGTAAGTGGAACAAAGTGTAAAACTCCTGTGTGTTGGGATAGCTCACGACTGGTTACTATCTGAGGAAATTTGTATAAAATTGCCTTGCCATATGTAGACATAGTTTCTTTTCTGAATTTATTCTTAACACGTGTGTGGGAGCAAAATATCGATTTGGGGTACTGGCTTTGCATTTTTTGATGGATGTTTGTGTACCAGGGATGTTAAGACCTGTCCCACTGCCCATCGTTTTTTTCCCTCCGGTTTGAGAGAACCTCTGCCTTAGACTTGTTCTGTATCCTGAAACAGACCAGTTCTTAGATTTATGTGATGGTTACGTTGTGGTGGTGGGGGTCATGGGACATTCAGTTGTGTATTAAGGAAGACATCAAGATGTAGTGGGAAAAACAGGGACCTTGGAGAATCAGGGGAGCACCGCTGTTTTGCTTGCTAGCTGTGCAGCTGTGGGTGAGTTCCTTCACTCACCAAGCCTCAGAATTTTTTGTCTGTAAAATGGACATCAGTAATAATACCTTCTTTACAGAGATATTGCGCAGCTTAAATGAGATAGCACATTTAAAACATAAGGAACAGTGCTTGACCCTCAGTGAACGTTAGTTGTTTACACTTCACGCAGCAAGGAAAGGGAAAAATAGGAAAGAGGGGAAATTAAAAGATGATATTGAGTTTGAGAAAAATGTTGTCATCATTTCAATCCAGCATAGTGGAAAGTGTGTCGAGAATGCAGAAACCTACGTTCTACTCCCAGCTCTGCCACAGGGAAGCTGTAAAATCTTTGCTCTTAGCCTCTCAGTGTCTCAGTTTCCTCATCTTTAAAATGAGTAAGTTAGAATGCCTGATCTCTATTTAGTTATATGGTTTTGCCTTTAGATTTTTCTGCCTCCCAGAGTAGGCTATGGCTGTCACTCAACAGTGTGCAAGTCTCAGAGTCCAACAGCCACGTATCTAGATGAGCCTATTGTTGAGATGTGCTTTTCCCTGTGCAAGTATGTTTACACATGCTTTTGTGTTCTGTGTGTGTTTGTCATGGGTCTGAGTATTTATGCACCTGCATGCTTGTTGACAAAGCACACTAGCATACATTCATACATTTTTTTGTGGGTATGTGTGTTTATATATAACCTATACATATACAGTATGTGTGTATATATATAAATATATGTCTGTGTGTATGAGAAACAGATGCACTGTAGGCAGATAAAGCAGATAAATATAGATCCAAATAGAAGCAAAGCATATAAATATAGATGTTATATAGAGTGAAAGCAAGCAGATCAGCACCATTTCATTATTGCTTCAAGTCTTTGTAATAAAAGAATTGAAAATAAGTATCTGACATTGAAATTATTGATTGAATGACACTGTCAGATCAGAAGGCACGGTATAAGGTAAGAAAATAACCTCTCTTTCAACTTTGAGAAGCAATTAGCAGAAGATTTATTACTTTTAATTATTTGATTTATGAAAGTTTTTAGATGTGCTGTGGTGTGGTGTTTTTAAGAGTACAAATATGTCACCTTTTCTGAAAATACTACCAGACAACAAAAAATAATACGTAGGAAAAGAACACCTATTCCAGTCCTGAGAAAGGACTTGACAAAGGTGACAAAATCCCCTTTGTTTGCAGACTATGATTGGCAGCTCTTTCCAGTTTCTGGGTGTGGACAGATGAGTTGGTTTCATTCTACATTACTTTTCAGAAGCCCTCTGAAGTCCTCAGGGAAAGCCACCTAAAGGAGATATTTTGAAGCCCCAAGGCAAAGTCACCATTGTTAAGTTATTTTTGTGGGGACGCTTGCAATTGTGTTTAGTGTGTTGTGTGAGTAAAACTGGGCTTCCATCTGTTACTTTCATGTCACTGTTTTCACCAGTCAAAATAATTGGTCATGAGTTTTTGCTTTATTTTGTTTTGTTTTAGCGAAGAGGGTATTGTGAGTTATTTTTAGTAGGTTTGAGTTAACTGTGTAATTTTTTCTAGTGTTGCAAGTTATATCTTGGCCATGTGTTTAAATACTATTTGAAAATAAGGAGTTTCTCCTCTTTCCCCCCAAATCTCATCTATTCCCCCAAACAGATCACATCTCTCCTTCAGCTTTGTTGTAAGAAAGTCCAGAGAAGCTAAAATTTGAAGAAAGCCCTTGAAATTGTGCAGATGCAAATCCTGCTTTTGCCTACTACCATAAGACTGCCAAAGTCATTGTTGTTGTGGTTGCTTTTTCTGTTGTGTAGTTTACTCTTGCTTTTCCTTATAAGGATGAGAAAAGAAGGCCAGCAAGATGTTCTAGTTCTCTCCTCTTTTGTGCTTCTTCTAAACCAGAAGTTAGTGTTTCTTCCTGCTCCCAATCAAGTTTAAACTTGAGGAAGAAAAGGAGGGAAGGAGAAAGCAATAAGGCCTCATTAAAAGTTGATTAGATTAGAAATTAGAGCTGCTTTAGGAACTGTTAATTCTTTCTTTCAAAGCTGTTTGGCTACTATTACTTTGTGGTAAGTTCTTTGTCACATTATGATTTTAAAAATATATTTTAAAAAAGTGTCCCAGTGGTCTTGAGAATAGTACATCACACACACACAATCTAGACTCAAAGCGTTATGACCTATCTAGCTTAAGAAATATGTTAGGATTAAAATTCTGAGAGAAGTTATGTACACACACACACACGCACACTCCTTTTCTTGTTCTTTGTTTCTTTCCTTTTCTCCTGGCTTAACATATTTACTATTCAGCTTTTGTCAAGTACTTTGTAGCAATTACCAGAAATTTTGGCAAGGAGAAAAAAATTGTATATGCACACATATACACACACGCATACACACAGACATATTGAATTGTTAATGTTGTATTAATCATCCAATTTTCTATGTATCATATTTTTTAAACTTTTATCTAGTATAAATCTTTAAAAGAATTTTTATAAACGCTCAAATATCTGGTCTGATTTAAATGTTCCTAGGAGATTGTGCATTTCCTTACCTACGACAAAGAACATCTTCCAAATACGCATTTGGAAAACAGGCGTTTATCAGAGCCAAGAGCAAAGTCAGAACCTGTTTCTTTTTAGGAAGTCCTTTACCCTTCCCAACTCCCACTTGCAGCATGTGGTGGCTCTCGTCATTGGCATGGAGAATTCTTTTTGGTTAGATGGCTTCATGTTCTGCTCTTGGTTTTGTGATGCATTACAGTACATATGGGCCTGGGAGTCAAACAGAGCCTGATGCTCACCTGCATACATTTTTAATTAGCTCTGTGTGCTTAAGCAGGTTAGCTAACAGCTCTGTAACTAGGTTGCTAATCTATGAAACTTACACCAATCTCACTTACTTCACAGCAGGTTTGTATCAAATGGAATAATATTAATGAAATGTGTGGCACATAATATGTACTAAAGAAATGCTCTTTTCCTTCTGGCCTATTAATTTTGATGTAAGTCTGTGATTTCCTCCTCCTCTGCCTCTCACCACTGTGGTACAACGACATACTGTAGCCATTAGAAATCATAGCCAATGCTAGAGAAATAGGAGAAAGAGGTTTAAAAAATTAGTATCTAATACCCATCCAGAGAATGGGCTTATGAAGAAAGAGACCTAAGGAAACCATCATGAATTTTTGGCTTCTATAACTGTAATGTTTTCTAGTGATCAAACAGGAGTGGGAGACTTTTCAACAAAGTGTTGCTGAAATCCTGTTCACATCAATAAAGTGGAATGAAATATCCATCCAATTAATGTACATTAAGCCTTTTAAAATAATAGGACATCCTTTTATTGCCCATTCATATACCAAGTGAATGTCCGTCATTCCACGGTGGATGTTGTCCACTTTAGGTCGCTGTCGATTAGGACTCTTAATTAGCACCTACTCTTTTTAGGGAAAATTGAATGATCAGAATTCAAATGTCACTGAAATTGCTGAAGAGTTGCTGTATGTTTTCTTTTTTAAGGAATAGGGAGGAAAAAAAATACCTCCCACTCTAAGATATTTGGAGCTGCGTTTCAGCCTAGAGCTGATGATTTTAGCTGAAATGTAAACCCCGTAAGAGTTAAGGTTTATAATGGAAACAATGACACAATCTTAATTACAATGATTCTGGCAGCTCTTTCCCTGTTATCCAGAGACCTGTTTCTCATGTCCGAGTTTCTTTTAACTTCCTGAGACTTCACTTTCTGTGTAACTGCAATTTTAGCATGCAACTCTTTCTGACTTTTTTTGGAATTGAGGGAGTTTGGCCAGTATCATTAAGCCACATGAAGCCAGTAGGATTTCTCTGGATCTCCTCCTGCTGTACCGTAGTCAGCCTCAAAATGGTTGTATCTGTGGAATGGAAAGAAAGAAAAGGGAAAAGAAAGGTGACCTGCCGTAGTGGAAAATGAGTGGTTTGGAGATTCTGAACTTCATTTTCTTTCATGAGATTCCTGTTCCACGAGGCCCAGCTCCTTACAGACAATGCGGGGGTCTAGACAGCTGTAATATTCTTTGGCAAAGTCTGTCAGTCATCAGTATGTCATCAGTATCTTCTTGCAATTTTTTTAAAGTGTATACTAAAGCCCTATTTGTTGCATAATACTAAATTTAAATTTTTCCTTCCTTTATGATTTCTGAGGATCTCAAAGCACATTAACAAAACAATGATTTTTAAGAGGAAGAGTAATCAATAAAAGTTGGAGAAACAGATGAAAAATGAGAGAAAGGGAAGAATTAGAGGTCAAGAATGGGTATAAATGAGCTAGAAAGAGAGTAAAAAGTGAGTCTCTCCTAAAGTCCAAAGAGGGAAAAGAGGAGGAAGAGAAGACTCAGATGAAAGATAAAAAATTAAGTATCAGATAGCTTTGAGGTGAATATTTTTGTATAACATAAGGATTCCCTATCTTACAAAAGAATCTTTTGAAATCTTTCTCTATGGCATTTAAAATAAGATTCATCTTATACAACTTTGACTTATCCTATGCTGTGGAGAAATGACTGTGAGCTTTAGATGCTATTCCCAGGTCTGTCTCAAAATATATACTCCTGAGAACATTCTCTTCCAGGCTCCAGAATCTTCATATACAAAAGGAGGGGGCCAGACAAGTTCTCATCTGCTTTTAAGTATCCATGAAATGAAATAGCACATAGGATGGTCTTATTGACATACCACCAGGATGCTTATTGAAGGAAGTTGCTGAAAATGATTAGATTATACTAATGACCAGCTTAAAAAAAAACAAACAAAAGTTTTTGAAGGTTTTGACTGAAGTGTACCTGCTTAGTCCTAGCTGAGTTAACAAGATGGTAGCCCCACTTTGTCAAAAGTACTATGGCTACAAAATGCGCTTTTAGTTGAATCTTCAACTGGAATTTTTGAGAGATTATACTTGCAACTCTTTCGCCAAAGGTCTCATTCTCCAATTAACTGAAGGATGGCATTTCTGACTTTCTAATCCAGAAATTTTTTTCTCATAAAACTCCTGTTTAACCAAGAAAATGGAAATGAGTACATTCTTGGTTGCCCTTCTATTAGTTTAAATTTGCATAACCTAATCAAAACTCAACCTGCCTTGCCCTTCAACAAAAAGTTATATTCTCTCCCATTACTAAATGGCTACATTCTTCTCAGTATTTTTTAAAAGATGAATTATGTTGCTATTCCATGACTTTTTCTTTAGGATGTGTCCATGGAAATTAAAATGGACTTTTCTGTGCCCAAGGCTGAAATGAAAAATAGTCCAAAAGGGCCGGTGGAAATGAACACAAAACTTTGCTGATCCTATCAGTATTATAATTTTTGTTAAGCTTTTTTCTAATAAAATGGAACTGAAGTCAACTGACCCCCAAATAACTGTCTGACACTTCCTCTACATCATTATTTTGTGTCTGCAGATAAATGATAGAGTAATACAGCCTAAGGTTTCCCGCAAATCATTGGAATATGTTTTTCTGAGGCTTTTCTAGTGTACTTTCCCGACAGAAATGTTTCCGCCGTAATTAATTTACTCTTTCAACAAATTTGCTGAGGATAGAGAATGTGCCAAGCACCGTGCTAGGTGCTCAGCATACAACCATGTGCACATGGCCATCGGTCTTTAAAACAACCCTGACGAATGGATGGAATCAGCATCTGTTGAATATTTTCTAAGCTCAAATGAGTGAATAGAGAAGATCATTGGATGATCAGAAATGAAACCACAAACTCTTGTTCTTTCTTTTGCATGACCTCATGTGATTTTTCCCAGTCACCATTTACAACCCCACATTCAGGAAGGAAACAAGCTCCCTGCCTTGTTCTTTAGCTGGCTGCTGATAGAACTTCTATTTCTTTCTCACCTTGGTGGATGTTCTCAGCCATAGGAGGGCCCTCAGGTACAAGAAAGTCCTGTAACTAGCAGCAGAATTAACCTCACCCTTACTTTCTGGCCTAAGCTTTGGGAACTCGTTGTAAGGCATGGAAGCACTTAGCAGCCTCAGAGGACTGGAAATGTCTATAATCATCCAGATGAAGAGTTAAATTTTAAGTGGTCTCCATAAGGATAGCATAAGAAATTACAGTTATTTAAATTTCTTTTGCAAGTATTGTTTATCAGTTTAGAGTCTTTCTTCATTTTGCCCATTTCTCTTACGTTATCATGTGTAGGGCTGTTCTATTTAGCCAAATAATTTGTGGCATATCTTCTTTCAAAGTAAGATAGTGTCCTATTTAAAGATTTCTAAATGTATTCTTTATGCATTTTTAAAGGAGGTGGGTAGAATAGAACACATTTCTCTTTGCCCTGATGATATCCCTGTGTGTCTTTCAAATAATATTTGTGCCTAGGTAAACTGGTTGGACCATAGCATTGGCTATCACAGACACAGATTCGCAAATGCATAGAGAGAATGATAGATAGGTGCATATGGAGAAGTCTGACAGTTTAGTGGAATTGCTTTCAAGTAATTTGACACATTAGTACTTTCAGACATTCACCTGCCAGTAATCCCCATTAGAAATAAGATTGGAGTATTGGGGTCACTAGCTCCAGACCATTTTTCTGAGACCTGAACAATAACCAAAAGTCAGAGCTAGAGGGAATAAGAATGAAACCACTTGAGGCGTTGAATTGTTTCTCTAAATGAGCTCTTCTCCCCCCACCACCCCACCACCGTTCCTCCTTTTTCCTTGCCCTGTTCCTCTTTTTCTCCTTTTTCCTCCCTCCCCTCCCGCTCCTTTCTTTTCAGTGTTCTGAATTCATTAGATGGCATAGTGTAAATCAATAGTAAACGCTACCCGCCTACTCTGTACTCAGTTACGCAACATCACATAACCGGTACACAGAGACAAAAAGGGAAAAAGCACACACAGCCTTTACATTCAAAAGCTCTTGCATAATTTTACTTTTCCACAGCCAAAAAGAAAAAAAAAAGGAAATAACAGATGGGGAAACTTACAGTTTTTTTTCCCTTTTCTCAGACTGTTGAGAAGGGAGTTAGTTAACATCCATGGCCATTTCTAGTTGCCCTAGGCTGCAGCAAAACATCCCATAATTGTCAGTGCCTTAACTGGCTTTAAAACAGGATTTTGTGACTCTCCATGATGTGGTGAATTTTCCAGGTAATATAAGACTAAAATTATTCTGAGGTGTTTAATGCTGACTTGGTTTTTACTTATTTTTGAAAAATCAACAACATTTAAAGTATGAAATGAATTTTAAAATAGAAGGAGGATAAGGAAGACGGCTATGTGTGTGTGTTTTCATTTGAAATGTATCCTGATGTAATATTTATGTAAAAAGCCAGTTACATAAACCCTGTCTTTCTGTTGGTTTTTACTTTGGGAGCTGTATAAAGCTCTAATGTTTTTTTCTCCTAACAAAGTACATTCAAATCCCAAAGTCTTATAACATCTAGATGCTACAGGAGAGACACTTAATTCAAACTCCCTACGGAATTCACCCCCTAAATAACAGTTCCGTTTAAGAACCTGTGGATTCTGGAATTCTCATTTAGAGCTTTTTGTCACGCTACTCGCTGAAACACCTTTGGATTCATTGTCCTGCCTTTAAGTCTCAAATGTATACTGAAAGTTTTTTTTTTTTTCTCTTTCTCTCTTTGTAGCTCTTCTCATTTCCCACACCCCCTGCTTTTTCATTGGAGTGACTCCCTTCCCAGCTCAAATGGGAACACAGTGAGATTTGTATGAGGTTTATCAGTTTTCCTTCTCCGTTATAATATTTTGGTTCACTTAACTGACTGATGTCCTCTGGGAACATCCAGGAACAGGCAGTTGTCTGATGAGGGAGCTTGGAAGGCGTTTGGGGTTTGTTTTGTTCTTCCTTTTCAGTTTCTGCTTATCAAATGGTTATAATATGGATACAAAATGATGAAGAGCACAGCACCAGGCATTGCTGGCATCTGCTAGGGTGTGTGAGGAGTAGAGGCGGTGGTAGTTCTGACTGCTCTTAATGCAATCGGAAAAGGTGAAAATGGGCAGGAGAGAGGATGGATGTGAGTAAGATAGGTTGACTCACTTCATCTCCTTGTATTTGGGATCAGTCTCATTCCTTTAGGTCGTATTTTACTTCTGGGTGGTAAGGCCATATGAAATTGGTTCATTTGAGTTTGCTGAAGGTGAGAGGTGAGTTTTCCTTTACTTTAAAAAAGAATTTAGGCTATTTCCTAATTGTTTAACTTTCTCTTGTGTGTTAGCTGTTGTATTTAGGATTCCTTTTGTATGGAAAAACTTAGTGCATAAAGATAAAAATCCAGAAGAGTTTTGTGTGGTTTTCAGGTTTCATCACCCAAATGTGAGGCCTTCTGTTGCAACAACTGAAGGATCATGATCATTGGGATTATCATGTCTCCATATTTATGAACATGTGGAGACAACTTTTGTTGCTTAATATGAGTAATGGCTAAGCTAATATATATTTTTAAAGTATTTTATAAATACATCTCCTTTCAGCTTTTTTTCCCTTAGAAGAATCTATAGTTCAGGTAGATTTGTTTGTCGAAAACTAGTGAAAATTTGTCAGAATATTCTAGTCTTTAAGTGGGAATTAACATTTACACATATATTTTTTTCTAAGTATCCCCTACACGGGTTATAGCTGCGTTTGGATTACAATATGCAATTTTGTGTGTACGTACCTGATGATCAAAATGAAATCTGCGCCATGTAAAATATATTCTTTATAATGTAATTTTGACGTGATTGATTATCTGTAACTAAGCACTTATTTTTGGTGTGTAGTTCTGTATACAGGAAGTCATTTAAGGTAGCCTGATTTTCAATTGGGTTGCCTGGATTTAAAAGAAAACTTAGAAGTCTATAGAAGAACATTTTCTTTGTTTTCAAAAATAGTTAGAGGATCCAGTTATAAAAGAAATAGACCAAAAACATCCTTGAGTAAGCATCTTTGAAATTTTTTCCTGCCTCAGTTTCAAAATAACTTCCATTTTCATCTCAGTGGGTTTCTGCACTCTCTGAACCGTACTTAGGGCAGAATTGACCTTTCACTGCCCAATAGATGCCAGCTGATTCTGTTCAGCCCTCATTTTCAGTTGTAACCACGGCCCTGGAAACATATAGACTGCTAATTTTTCTTCTGCAATATGGGATCCAGGCTTAGGAAAGGCTGGCGGGCCTAAACCTTCTATTTCCAGGGCATGCAAGAAGCTAGGGAGAGTTTTAAACATTTTCCAATTTTTCAGAAGTCCTTTACAACTCTTTCAACCCAGCTTTTCATTGCTGTTGGCAGTAGTAATAGATATTTTTAAATGCTGCAACAAGAACCTCAGTCACTGACTTACCTTCTCAAGCAGAAACACTCTAGTTGTGCCTGGCACATAGTAGCTGCTTCATAAATATTTTACCATGTTTTGGTGAGCTGCTGTGGCCATTCCCACATAGTGCTTATACAGGTAAGCAGTAAGCCATGCGAGTAATAAAGGGGTAAGATGAAATGGGCTACAGCGTTCTTCAAGCTTCAGCAATGGACAGAGCATCCCATTTTACAAGAAAATCTTTGTCTTTATAAAAGTTGCAAATTGCAGAAGGCTATTTTATAGCTTTCCTAGAGGTCCTTTTTAATGGTCAGTGCTGCATAGACCATTGGCTCATTTAGAAAACATAATTTTTGGCAAGCTACTTTGGTGATCCTCATTAAGTTTCATATGCAAATGTGTTAGGTACTTGTTAGAATCCTGGGTCTCAGATATACTCCTCTTGCACTCTGTCATGGGGTCCTTTGAATCTCGACTCTTCTCATGATCCCTGGAAATTGTTTTTTAGACTTTTTTTTACTTATGTAGGTCCTAGGATGATGACTATAGACAGATTTTACATAGAGTTCTTCTTTTATATAGTATTTTACTATTTTTAGCATCAATGATTCCTGATCGTTCTAAATCACTTTTGGCGTAAGTTAGTTATACTTGCTATTTTCGTTCTGGTGATGATATTGGGGGTGGGAGATGATCTCTGGGAAAACCACCTATGGCTTCTAAATTATAAAAGCAGTGAAAAGACAAGCATGTGGATTTATTGATAGACTGCTGCTCGTTAGGCAAGCAATTTTTAACATGCAGATTGTATAATATTTGGGGATTTTGTTGCTCCACAATAGAAGCATTTTAAATGTTAATTTGGGGTTTGTTTTGTTGCTCTGTGTCTTAGGATAAAAGTTTTTGGTTTTAAAAGGTTTCCTTTCACTCATTCCATTTGTCTTACAGGACTTGGAATATAATACTATACATTTATTTATACTCATGAAGGAGGATAAGGCCAGTAACTCACAACTCATGAAACCAGGGGTAAATAATCCATTGCTTGTTCCCCCACCATTGCCACAATATTTATATCCAGAACACAAGTAACAAACAACCAAAAACAAGGAGAAACCAGTTAGTTTTTATTTACAAAATGTGTAATCAAAAGTACAGTAAAGTTCAAATGGAGCTGCAAATCCTGGTGGTTCACAATGGTTTGATTTATTTTTTTAAACAGACCATGGATAATTAACCATAAAACATAACTTTCTCAACACAAGTTACAGCGAATTGCAGACATGGGCAGCAAGTCATTCACAACTGGTTAGAGCTTGTGAAGTTAAACAAGCAGGCAGTTACAAGAGCCACTTTCTCAGTGCACAGTTGTATTTTCATTCCCAAAGGGAAAGATCCTTTGCTTTTTATATAATATCACCAAGTCAGTGTCCCAAAGTGAGAAGTCAATGAGTTATTTTCTATGAATGCCATGTTGTCGTACATTCGTTAAATACCTCATGTTTACTGTGCTCTCTTCATTTCAGAAAGTTTCATCATCACTAACTGGATATTCCTCACGACGTTACTGTCTGGTAAGTAGGTTTCGTTGTCTCTAAATGGCTGTCCAAAATATTGAGCTGCAAAGAAGTCAAGTATATTTCTCCAAACCTTAGAAAGAATTAGACTGGAAGGCGTGATGAGTCCACCACCTCAAGTACTAAATTTGATCAGAACATATTTTGATGTTGGTGAAGGGTACATCTTTCATATCCTATTTGTTCATTTGAAATGCCATCATTTAGAATGATAAAAATCGTGATCCCAAGAACATATTATCACTGATTTTGATGAATATTTTACAAAGATTTTGCTACATAGGGGTGGAAGTATTCAAAGGACTTGTTTGGAAGACTCTCCAAGAGGGAGAGATATATTTCCAAAGGAGACTCCTGAGTGAACAGAGAGGGTGATATGGTGAAGTTGGGCACTGATGTTTCCAGTGTAGAATATTAGATGTTTCGGCATTAAGCAAACAAACACAAAACTCTCCACATACGTTTTGTGATGCATTGAACTACCTATTATATTCTGTGACATGCTGCAAATTTGAAAGGCATTTGCTTCATTTGGATCAATCTTAAAATCAGACATGATTGCTCTGTGTACACCCACAAACAGAAGGGAAAATGCCCTTTAGGAACATGAATATAGCCACTCCCCCTTTAACAGTTAAGTAAGAGTACCAAGACCGGGATTGCAGGTGAGCCTGGTTTGGCACTTTAAGATCTATGTGTCTTTTAGTGAAAATTTGTAAAGTTTCAAAAAGGTTGGTATTGTGGTCTTCTAGAACTCGAGATTTCAGTGGCTGGGAGGACAGTGCGGGTCAGAACTGAGGGTATATGGTAGAGATTCATCAAGTCAGACAGAGCCAGAAAGAGCTGACTTTGCTAGAGGTTGGCCTGCATTGAAATGCACTGGCGACTATACCCAAGAGGGAGGAGGAGTGAAGTGGGACTTGCCTGGCATTTGACGATATTCTGCCTGACTCTAGCCAGGCCTATTTAGTCATGAACATCATACTCATCCAAACCTTTAAAAGTTACACTCTTGACTTCACTTTATATGAATGTGCATAAAATGAGGAAAATGATCTCTTGGAGTAATAAAGATAGCTTTCAAACAGGGACTTTCCATAGCCGTTGCACATAATCCATAGTTGTCACTGTATTTTTGTTTCTAATTCTGTTCCACATCTATCTCTGTCTCTCTGAACAAATCCATCTCGCCAGTGAAGGCCACAAGCCTTTAAGATTGTAACTTCCCCTCCCTCCCCACTCGCACTCCCATGCTTTGCTTGTTATGCTGCCCAAAAGGAAACTCATATCAGCGTGAGCGTCAGGACCTCAAGGGACCGGCTTATTTGGTAACTTTCATTTGTCGCTCCCTTTGCATTCATTGCAAAATGGTCTCATCACAAAACGGCCTGAATTTCACACTCTTTCTGGCTTGCAAAGAAGCCAGTTCCTCCCCTATTTCTATCCAACACAGAGAAACTCTTTATGTTTCTATGATCAGATAAAATCTGTATTGACGTTTCTTTTCCTGTGGGTGTATTTCCCTTCCAGGTATGAAGATTTAAACTATCAGGGCAATGCTGTGTGTTTGCAGTTTCTCTGTTTGAGCAAATGAAAAGCTCCTTGGGAAAGGAGAGCACATCTTATCCACTAATGAATAAATATTTATTTTCATTTTAAAATGATACATGCTCATTAAAAATAATTTGGAAACACACATAGGAGTAAAATGAAGAAAAATTAAAGTAATTATTTCTATAATTTAAATCCAATCATTAATAACCATTTGATATATTTCCTTACTTTCATCTTCCCCTGGGGATATATTTTTTTAAACATGCTGTAATCATACTTTGTATATAATTTTGTGGCCTGCTTTCAAAATTTAACCTGAAAATTCTACATGTAATTACACAGTCCTTAGAAACATCATTTTAAATAAATATATACTTTTCCTGACGAGGAATAGCTTATATAACCTAAATATCCAAGAGGAACGTTGGTTTTTGATTCGGTTTTTCACTTTTTACATTTCCACAATATCTTGCATATAAAGACTAAATGAATCAATCAATAAATAAGTAAATGAATAAAATTCAAATAAGTATATATTTTTAAATTTTTAATTATGAAAACTTTCAAAGACGTGAATGCAGACAGATTATTACAGTGAACTCCTATATACCCAACACCCACCTTGTACAATGATTAACTCGTGGCCTGTCATTTTCTGGTGCTAGTGCCATGTTATTTTGAAGCAGATCTCAGACATCATAGCATTTAGTCCATCAACATTTCAGGCCCATCAGGACTTTTTTACATAATAATGTTAAAAACATTCAGATAAATAGTTTTGATCATTGTTTACAGGATTATTTTTCTTCTGAGTATACTGCCATCATATTTTCTAAAATGCAACAATTGATCATAAAAGCTCATCAGTGTGTTTCATAATATTCTCAGGTACATCTGTAAGCCATAGGGCCATTTGGTTGGCTAGAGAGAGTTCACAGCTTTGGCTAGGTTTCTTGGATGAACTTTTTTTTTTTCGCACTTATTTTATGTGACTCAAATTTAGGATGATAATTTCTATGCCAGACCTATGTAGCATTAATTATACTCATTATTGGATATATGCTGTGTTATATACAATTCTGATTCTGAGGTGAGAAGAAAACACTCCTCTGATGACTTAGAAGTCCAGTGTGGCTGGCCAACCCATACTGGATAAATATGGTGAACCTACTTAAATCAAATCTAACACTGGATTTAAAAGTATATAGTTTTTTAAGGTTTATTGGCAGAAACAGAAGGTTTCTTCCTAAGGGGGCACTTAGGAAGTCTGAAAAGGAAGGAATTATATATTAATAGTCTGAAGAATTTTTTTAAAAAAGGACTATGTTTGGGGAAGCAGGATTGGAGGGAGATGGTGCATTGCAGAACAAAGAGTGCTCCCTGTGTACCTGTATGTATTGCTCTAGTTTGTTCTGAGAATGCTTAAAGAACCCTCTATGACTCGGCTTTCCACAGCTAGACTAGATCATTTACTCACAGAGCTCCACAGATGAGGAATGCTCTGTGCACATCAGGCTCTCCTTAGAGAACTAGACTCGGAGTTTTGCCCTGCCTCTCTGACTTTAAATTCCAGGTCAGTGACTGTTCACTAGCAGTGTGTTATGCAACAGGTGTATTCCACTCATCAGAAATTCAGGATGTGAGTAACTGTGTAACATACTGCATCAGTATAAACTGAATTTATGTGTTACTCAGGTCTATTTAATCTTAGGAGCACATTTTCCATTGGCCTCGAAAGTGAGTAGCTAGAATATTGATGTGCCTAACCCTTGGGGAAGAAAAAAAAGCTTCTCCACCACACTAAATCTCTAGAAAAATATGAGGGTTTACAGTATGGACACATACAAAATATTTTCAGCCAAAGTTGGTAGAGGAAAGCACATGGAAAAAAAAAGAAAGAAGAGAAATATAACATAAGCAATAAACTATCCCAAGCAAACAGAAAGCATCTGTAAAATTTGCCGGACTGGATGGTGTAAACAATACACTCTTTTTTGCTTTCCATTTCGTTTTCGCTTCCCCTCAGTCTTCTGATCATTCCTGTTTCTCCTTTACCCTGACGTGGTGTTACCGTCATTAAGATGTCCTCAAGAAGCCAAGAATGGATCTGATGGCTTGGGACTGAGGCAGGTCTTCCAAGCAAAGATAGGTAGAAGCTAGCCACTGTACTATTTTAAGCTGCAATGATATTTTACCATAACCCATAATAGCCCTATTTTAAAACAGCTCACCTTTTCATCATTATTTTAAGATTGATATTAACAACACAACAACTGAAATGAAGACATAAGTCTTCAGTTCTTCCTGCATCCTTTTCTTACATGCGGTATTGGATTATGTAACTCATGTCATATAACCCTAGAATATAAACTGCCTTTTAAAGAGAAGAGTGCGTTTACCCATGTTTTTTCCAGCTAATGTATTATACATTACACCCAAGTGAACCATCAATGCCTCATCAGGAGAACAGCTATAACAATAATTATTATTATTAATGATAGCGTTTGCTTCTTGGTATGTGTGTGTGGCATTTCCTTATGCTTGGCCTTTGGGTCTGGTGTTTGTTCAGTCGTTGTTACCTTTGTGACCTGTGTGTGCTCAGGCTATAAAACAACATTTCTTGGAGTAAAGTAGTATTCCATATCCTCTGCCTCCTTCCCCCTAGCTAAGTTCAGAATCATGGTTGGATGATTCTGCTTATATAGGGCAGGGAATCCTTTGTAAATACTTCCATCAAGCCAGGATTTTCATTTTAAATCTAAAGACAAAGATAATTGCAAAGGAAAAAAAAAAACTGTTTGCTCATATCATCAGATCCACGTTTCATGAAGTTGGCATATTTTCTGGATAAACTATTGGACATGTAACACACCATCACACACATTTACCAGAAGGATGGGAATGATGAGATTCCCTTTCTGACATAACTTTGGTGATTCTGCCTCACCTGGAGTGGTGAGGGAAGGACGAAAACCCCCCTCAAGGCAAAGATATTCAAAGAAATGATTTTGCAGCTAGCTCAGTCCTTTTAGACTGGAAGTGCTGAGGAGAAGTCTTCATTTTTCCCACTTCTCTAGAGATTACTCAAAGCCTATGGTATAAAGAACATACTTTGGAGATGGTCTTCTCTTTTGTGGATTGTCCATTAGTAAACCATGCTAGGCTCCCGAGAGGATTAGTTCTGTTTGTTGTGTCCTACTCCATGAAATATTCTTAGCATGCTGTTGATGTATACTTTTTGGTCAAAAGTAATTTGCTTTCTGGGTTTTTGATGGCCACACTGTGAATCAACCTAATGTATTTGTGGTGTGAGGATCTGTAACCTCTGAATACTAAGTTTAAAGACTTTTATAATTAATTATTTAAAGACATTTTAGCCCTTAACTCTTCCTCTCTCTTTGTCCACAAACAAGTTGATTGGTTAATCCTGTCTTTTTTATTGTTGTTGCTGTACACATTGCGCATAAAACAGGAAGGAGGGAAGGTTGTAAGAGGTAATTACAGTGGCAAAATTGTACTTTCTCTAACTATTCTCATTTTCTAATGTTTGCTTACGTGAAGAACTGCACTCCAAGAAACGTATTTCAGTTTTGCTAAGAAAATGACAGAGGAGAAAGATAAATTCAGTTCTATAAAGTGATGTCAAGCACAACTTGGCACAACTACAAACATCAACAGTTCATTCAAACCCTATTCCTCCACTCCTGGAGGACTTTGATGCTGGCTATCCCTTGATAATAAGGATTCAGAGCAAGGAAGACACAGACAACTTTTGAGACCCTCGAAGGTCTAATCTTTCATGAGGACATGATAGGTCTAGTGGATTTTTTGGAGCCTGAGTTACTGCTGGGATGGCTCATCCATCCCTTAGAATCAGAACTCAACAGTTTTCTGCAGATCAAATAAAAAACCCGGAAGCTAAATGAATTTTTAAGATTGTCTCCAAGGTCATTCTTTCAACAAACTTTTGTTGATGTTACTATGCAACGGATAAATGGGAACCCATTTATTTTTTATACCTTCTAACTCCTTTTACTTTTTTATTTATTTTTTTCACTTAAGCAGGGAACAATCTCCGTATAGGTTGCTAAGGGCCCCATGCATATTCGCATGTAGCCAAAGATTCAGTCCCTTCCAGGAACCCTGGGTTGTCATACGGTGATCTTGCCTTTGTCTTCCTTATAGTTCTGCCTGTAGTGCCTGTCACTAGCAGTCAAATAAGGACAATTTTACCATTCTCTCCTGCTGCTCTAATTTTTTTTAGTGCCGGTACATGAATTTGTTATTCTTTATAATTCTCTTTGAAGTTGGAAATCCAAGGGGAATCTAAAACCGACCAGATGTTTCTGCTGCTGGAGAGGGAAGAGAGTAAGGATTAAGTTTAACAAAAACTTAGTCTCTAGGAAAAAAAATCATTTCAGCTGGAATTCATCCTCAAATGCACTCATTTGCTACGTGTCTGTTAATTTACATTTACTTGTCCTTTGTAGACAATATTACCTATCAGTTTACTCGGGGGAAAATCCATAAATTTTGTGAACAATTACACGCATGTCATGGTTTGCTCAAGCCTGTTTCTCTCTTGGAGTTGTAGCTCTATTTCTCTACATATTCTCCTCGTGTGCTGTAACGTGAGAGTTTTCGGTTATTGTTGTTGTCCTTGTTGTTGTTGTTGTTAAAGGATTCCTATCATGTCACATCAAGCTAGGAGGCCAATTCTGCACTGTTCCAAGAGGGTAAGGCCAATGCAGCCTGCTGGTAGGGAGGGAAGGAGAAGCGATTCGCCAAAATGCTTAGCCTTTATGAAGAACTTCATCCTCTTTAGAGATATGTAAATCAAAACAAGAATAAGAGTGATGAAGACCTTGGAGTTGAAAAGGAAAGTCTTGAGGTCTTTCAAGGACTCAGATCATGTTGCAGACAGTGTGAATAAACAGGTTAGGAGACAGAAAATGGTAGAGAAAGTTGGGTCTATGAAAACACAAATGAGAAAAGGGCATCTGTGAGATGACATTCATGGGGCCTCTCAGACTGGGTTACCAAGGCTTTAGCCCCCTGTACAAGGGAAGAATGATTAAAAAATAAAATTGGAGAAAAGTCTTAGAAACCAATCAGAATGTTTTGGTGGTTTCCTTAGTACTTCACAAAAGCCTTGGATGGCAGAGATGGATTTTTTATTTGCTTGCTGCCTGCACCGCGTCTGTCACACTATCCCCTTACATTGCTCCCTGGATTTCCCGGGTTTCCCTAGGTTTCCAGGAGGAGAGAGAAATCTGTGAATAACTACTTTGCACTCCTTACCTTGTTCAGTGGATTAAAAGTTTGGAAACATTTCCCACACCCCATGCGGGATGAATACTCACAACTCAGAGTTTCTATTGCTCCAGCCCATCTTATTTTTAAATCGAAAGTCTGAGTCCTCCGTAATTATATTAAGCTTCTTAAGCAGCACATATCAATTGCATATACCATTTTAAGCATTTTCTCAGCCTTTCGAGAAAGAGTAGGGGAAGAGACAGAGAGAAATCACTTAGCAGCTGATTCACTTATTTTAAGCAGCTTTCCCCATTTTCAAATATAAAAAATTCAGGTCCTGGAACATTGGGTTATTTGAATGTTCTGTAAGAATTTGAAAAAAGATTTTTTAAAAATCATATGTTCTACATTCAGGGACCTGGATTTTCAATTTAGTCCTTAAAAAGATCAGGTTGAAATAAGAGAGTTTCAACCTCAACAGTTTCTCTTCTTCCTTTTCATTTATTTATTATTATTATTATTATTATTATCATCATCAAAGCAGATGGTAGGAAAAACATTTATGTCGGTCTCACTGCTGACAGAGCTTAACCTAATAATCCAAGACTTGGAACTTGGTGTTTCAATAAAGGAAACACTGTTTGAGGTATTTTCCATTCAAACCAGCCTCAAAAGTTTTTAATTAACACCATCAGAAATTAATGGGCTAAATGCAGGACAGGGTTCTGACATAGCCCACTCCTGGAAACAAGACAGCGAGAGGGGTCCATGGTGCATGTTTGTATTTTATAATGTATTTTTATTTACTTACTGAAGCAGAGTCCCAGCTGCACATTGCCTGGCAGAGCCGCAACACTGAACCCTGAGGAGGGCTGCTTCACTCCAGCAGTTTCATTTTGCTCTCTGATTATTGTCCTGAGCTTTTTGTGATTGTAATTGGTTAGAAAGTTTGAAATTAGCAAGTCCTTGTCAGCCCATGAAAGCTCTGAAATCACGAAGCTTGATACAGCCATCAAGCTTGCTGAAGCCCAATCATGCGGTGGGTTAAGAGCCTCAGAGTGTTGAGCCCCCTGCATCCTCTGGCCTTGTCCCAGTCACCGTCCATCACCCTCTGCTGTTCCCTGTGTTGGACGATGGCTGTTTGAGCCCTTTCTTTTCCATCACTGAAGCCTATTTGGGGATGAACAGATTGCAGACTGACTGATGGGGTGGGGGAAATGAGAGCAAATGGGATCAAGAGTGAAGTTGTGGATCTAGGGCATAGGGAGGCAGGAAAAGGGGAAGAAAAAGCATAAACGAAAAAGGAAGTGGGATATAAGATGGGAAGAGCTTTGTAAATATTGACATTTGGTTTCTGCGCAACTAGATTGGATGTCTCAGGATGGAACTCACTGACAGAGCCTAAATGGTCCCTGGGGCACTTTTTTATTTTTCAGAACTTTTTTTAAAGACTTGCCCACTCAATGTCAAAGGGAAGCCACATATGTTCATATAAGGGACCGTCATCTACCCGCCACATTTCCTAGGGATTAGGAATACAGTCCTTTCCTTTATATATTATAATAGAAGAATGAGGGGTTTATCAATTCTTCTCCTGTAACCATAAAAGTATCTATTGTTTTACCTTGTGCTCTGGGCTCCCAAACCAAAATTCTCCAGAAAACTCCTACGCTGCTTGGTGAATTGCAAAATAAACTCACCTTCAACCTTACAGCAACACAGGAACTGCTCGGGCAGGGTTAACTAAAGTGGGTATTGTCAGCAGTAACGAAATGTTTATAGAAGCTGAAAGGTCCTAATAACTTTCTATAAATCTTCTCATTTATGTTGAAGGCCTTCAAGCTTAATACATTTAGGTGCAATCCTTAACCTTTCCCATTTTTCCTCTACTTTAATACAAAACAAAACAGTACAAACCAAAGACAACAACACAGATATTATTGCCATGAGTTCAGAATGTCAGGAAATTTTTCAGTAGGCTCAGTTATGACAAAATGAGGCAAAGGTGCGTCACCATTTTTGGAAAAACTCGCTAAAGCAGTTCAAAGATTTCTTCCCTGAAACACAGGGAGATCGATACCTATCAACTTCCAGAGGGTAATTGGTGAACGAACGTCAGGATTTTCCTAAGACCTGCTAAGAGTCCAATCTTGACATCATAGCCAGAGTCAGGTAAGCAGGTTAGCAAGTCGACATTTTTCTGTTTTTTTAGCTGGACAGTGTCAGGATTTACTGTCCTAAAGCTTGACTTCCTGCAGAAGTCAGAGACACTTTATGCAGAGTATAATTTAGTAAGATGTCAGTCTAACCCTACTCCAGACAGTCCTTTAGGGGCTGCTAGATCAGGTTGCACAGTGTGTTATGCCCCCCTCGCCAAGTCTTGATAGGTCACTCTAGCAGATGTGTCTGGCACTCTGTCACTGTCCCTCAGATCACCCCTGATTTCAGCTGCATCTGAAGCAGTTCAGCATTAGCCCAGAGGCCCACCTCAAGAGTGCTTCTCTGCATTCTGCCCCCGGACCTTTGCCAAGAACTGAGAGAGCTCAATAAATCTACATTGGATTGGGGAAGGAGAGTTGGCAGCTTAATGCCCTAGGGAGGGCAACAGTCAATCAAAGGAGGAATAGAGCTGGAGAAAAAATGTTCCAGCCTCTATTGCTTTCTGACACTTCTAGAGGCATTATGTACAAGTCAGAGATCCTGGTAGAATTGCGTTCCAGTTGCCACACTGTTGACCTCTTTGACACGGACGACTTATTGTCTTTTCCTCCTCACTGACTCACTCTTGCCATTCCTTCACTCCTGCCTTCTGAGATCACCTTCCAAATTACTACCTGCACCCAAGTCCTTGTCTCAGACTCTTCTTTGGAGGGAACCCAAAATGATCAGGTACTCAGATTTTTTGTTTGTTTATTTGTTTTAATCAGTTAATTCATGGCATCTTCTTCTCCACGTGTACTACCCCCAGTGAATTTCTGCCCATTCATAGCCTGTTTACCAAAGCTAGATAGAAGCCCAATTGCTCACATCAATAGACTAACAGAAGAAGAGACATTGCTTTATTCATCTGTGGTCTCTTGTATCTAGCACTGCCCTGACACATAATAGGTGTTCAATTAATGTTTGTTGGATGAGTGAATAAATGCATATACTATACCAATGACTTTTATTGCCAGTAATAAGAAATACTGGTATGTTTCAATCGAGTGTGACGTGTTACAACAAATTTTTTATGAATAATAAATTTATGAAGTATATATATATGATTTACTCTTTTAAAAATTAAAGTAAAATGAACACAAGATTGTTTCTAAGATAAAATAACACTCATACACTTGTGTTGTCTAATATGCTTTATTAAGTGGGAGAAAATGGGTAGTGTTTTAGTTTGTACTTCAGAAATTGCAAAGACCTCTAGGTAAACCCATGGGCATGTGTTAGAATCTAAATACCATCTTTTTGTACATCAAGGTGGAGAAAAACAGGTGGAGAGCTTCAGTCATACGGTAGGAATAGTGGTAGATACTGGCACCATAATTCCTACACCAACCACAAACCGTTTGAAGTATCTGGTTAAATTCGACAGGTTTTTGAATGACTCTCATTTTGGGATATTTATTGCTGTGATTATGTGAAGCCAATCTGGAATGAGATATGGTGAAGTCTTGGTGGTGCGGGTTTTCTAGACAGAAATATAGGATCCACTCTGTCTATAATCAGCACCAGGGAAGAGCCTCCATCCTGCGAAAGAGATTAATGAGACTCCAGAACACAAATAACAATGAGATGGAAAGTTTGAAACTCTCTTTCTGCATCTCAGTATGCAAGACATGGATATTTTAAGGTTATTTCCAGGGAATGGGAACCAAGATGGTCACCCTAACACCACAAACCTCCTCCTTCTTAACCGATGTCCCAGTCTAGACTGAAGAAGGTGAAGAATCAGGAATATACTCCAGGAAAAGGCACTTTAATTTTCAAAGTAGTCTATTTTGACCCCACGTGTACAAAACGACCTGATGTTGCGTGTTCGCTGTATTCCTCTGGGGAAAAGAAAAAAGATTTTCTTCCCTACTTTTAGAAAATTTTTTCAGTTTTTATTCTAGGAAGATAAACCATTGATAATTACTGATTTGGGGGCGGGGGGAAGGATCCTGTTTCGGGAAGAAATGGTGATTGCCATTTACTTTCTTAGCGTTCCTTGTGACACCTGGAGAACTATAAAATTGTAAGTATTTAGAGCTGTTGTCTTTAAGCAAGGTCAACTATCTGATCTGCTGTTTTCCAAAGTGGACTTATTTGGAATTTGTACCATGCCTTCCAGCATAGTTTTCTAAATATCCTCATCTTTTCTGTAGTGGTTATTGATCAACTTCCTAGGAAATCCCTAACCACACTGGTGTTCTCCAGAAAATAACAGCTCAACTGTGAATGATCCAAAATTAGAGTCAGAGACAGTGATTATCATGGTGGATGCTCTTTGCGTTCTGAAGAGTTTGTGGTTGTGTCCAGTGTGTAGTTTGCCAAACTATGTGAGATGGTTATTGATCCCCTCAGGGAGGCCTACTGGCAGCTGGAGCCCCACGGGTTAGTCATAGCCAACCTAGCAGATCCTCCTCTAAAGCTCCAGATCCCTCCCAGTTTATCCCAGTAATCAGGACAAGTATTACCCTTTTCTATGTGTCCCACGACATGAAAAAGTTTGAGAAGTATTACAGACTGAATGTTTGTGTACCCCCCAAAATTCATACGTAGAAGCCCTAACCCCAATGCGATGGTGTTAGCAGGTGGAGCCTTTGAGAGGTAGCTAGGTTTTGGTGGGGTCATGAGGGTGGAGCCCCCACGATGGGATTAGTGTCCTTATGAGAAGAGGAAGAGCGAGCAGAGCTTTCTCTCTCTCCACATGTGAGGACACAGTGAGAGGGCAGCCACCTGCAAGCCGGAAGGAGGGCCTCACCAGAACCCAACCACACTGGCACCTTGATCTTGCACTTCTTCCCATCCAGAACTGTGAGAAATAAATTTCTGTTGCTCAAACTACCCAATCTGTGGTATTTTAATATGGCAGCTTGAGCCAACTAAGACGACTAGTTTAATGGCTTTTAGTGAAGAATAAATGAAGTATTAGGAAGAGAAAATAGACAAAGGTAAGCTTGCTGTTTAGAAAGCTCCATTTCAGAAAGTGAACTTCTGTGTAAGGTTTTTCCATGTGACAGTGCTGCAAAGTCACGAGTTTCCCAGTTCAGAGGTTCATGTAGAATGTACTGGGACGCCACTTTAACTCTGTTTCTGGGAGACTCTGGTACTAGTCATTAGCGGGCGGGTGTAGGTGCGTGACTGGGCATATATATTCACCCTTAGCATGAGGGCTGTCATTTGATTTGTTCGCAGGGCCCATTTACTTTGAGTCTTCTGCCTCTTATCTGAATTGTTTTATCATCAAATAAAGATAAAAATTTTAATCAAAAGTATCTGCCTTGTTAGTTGCTTTGTTCCAGATGGTCTTGCCTGTCTGTGACTGTTTCCTGCCACGCCCAGCTAGTCGCATCATCGGAGGCTGTGGTTCCCTTCACCTTTCTTTTCGAGTTTGCCTCAGTTCAGCCCACTGTGCCCACGTGGCTACCATCGTCTGTCCCCTGTGCCTTTGTTCCTCAGCGTGCAGTAGGATTAGTGTCAGCATCACCTGGGAACTTGTTTGAAACATAGACTCTGAAGTCCCACCCAGACCTACTGAAAAGAATATGCATTTTAATAAGATCCCAAATGCTTTGTTCAGTAAAATAGGAGAACCACATACATATCTGACTATAAAGCTTCTGCACTTATGAACTTTCAACTGACAACCTCTTTTAATATATGTGAAAAATATTTATGAATATATGATATGTATGATGCATAAATCAGAAAGAGTAGAAAACGTGCCACCATAGATAGCATTAATAGTTGTTTGTATATCAGTTTTTGCTGTGATAATGCGGCATAACAAACAACCCCCAAATTTCAGGGGCTTATGACTGTATTTATTTCTCACTTATAGTTGTGTGTGGCAGCTGGGTAGTCTGTTTCAGGCAATGTTTGGGTTCATATCTTCTCCACATGATTCTCATTCTGAGACCAAGGCAGGCGCCAGATACCCGGGACAAAGTTTTCTTATCACTAATTCCAGCAGCACGAGAGGCCAAGACAAATTACACGATCAGAATTAAATCTCTGCTCATGGCGTGTCTGCTGACGTTCCATTGGTCAAAGCAAATCACTTAACCAAACTCAAAGTCAAGGGACAGAGGTATGTACCCGACTCCCCACATTAGCACACACTGTACTGAGAGTTACAGTAAAGTCATGTGCTAAAGCATATGATGTGTATAGTAAGGTGTATGGATGTACAGTTCTATTATCCAGAGAGTGTGAAGAATTGAGGAAAATCAATCTACCACTTATAGTATGAGTTTGGACCCAGAAACAGATGACTTACGTAGTTACATAAGCAACTTAAGAAGCCTAATGCGGTGGAAGGGACTTTGTGTGTGTGTGTGTGCTGATGGCACATTTGCAGTTACAGTATCTCTAACCACCCTCCAGGGTCTTCTTCATAGATTACATCTGAATCCCTCAAAAATGATCATTACTGAGTGCCGGCCCAGTAGTGTAGTGGTTAAATTTGTGTGCTTGGCTTCAGCAACCCAGAGTTCGTGGGTTCACATCCTGGGCACAGACCTAGCACTGCTCGTCAAGGCATGCTGTGGCAATGTCTCACATAAAATAAAGGAAGATTGGCATGGATGTTAGCTCAGCAACAATCTTCCTCAAGCAAAAAGAGGAAGATTGGCAATAGATGTTAGCTTAGGGCCAATCTTCCTCACCAAGAGAAAAAAAAGATAACCACTGAATAGAGAATAGGGTGTGCAAGAAAACACATTAGGCTAGAAATGAGGAGGCTTGGGTTCTATTCAAGCTCCATCTCTAAACAAGTGTGGAATCTCACATAATTCTACTAATGTTGCTGTTCAGTATTATCATCTCTAAAATAGGAATGTCCCTGTCTCAGCTATTATTCTTTTTTATTTTATTTTTCTTCTTATTAAAAGCATATAGTGAGATTGTAGAATAAACTACAAGAGAACAATGAAAATCACCCACAACCATCCAGAAATAATCTCCTTTCAAACACTGGAGAATGTACCTTTCCAGTCATTTTTTTCTGTACCTTTTTATTTTTGGTGAAACACTGTCACACTGTCTTGTATCCTACTTTGTCACTTCAGTCTATATTATAAGTAACATTTTGCACTGTCAAACACTCTTCAACACCCTTTTGATACTGGTTTACTTTATTCCATTCACTGTCCTGTTTTTGTTAAATCAGGTTATAAAGTCTTTGAAAAGTGAGATATACTTTAAAAATAAAGGTATTATCATTATTGTTACAATTAAAGAATTTTAGAGATTGTAGAAAAAGAGAGAAAGTAACTAACATTTAATACCAGCCTACTCTGTGTCATACCCGGTGTCTGGAATCTTATTTAAGTTATCTCATTTAAGAACCTTTCAGCCTAATGAGCAGAATAGCATGATGGTTAAATTCTGTGGGCTGTAGGCAGAGAAGTTGACTACATAGCCTCTTATCAGCTTTGTGACTGTGTAAAACTTTATTGTCTTCTCTTCAACTCAGTTTCCATACTGTAAAGTGATACAATAATAACAATAGCACTCACCTCCAAAAAAATTGTATTAAGGATTAAATGAATGAATCCATCCAATACATTTAGAACCGTAGTAAGTAATCAATAAAAATTAGCTATGATTTATATCTTTCAATGCTTACACTAAAGTCTCCCTCTTTATGGGGACTTTTTTTTTTTATTCCTGAAGCCTTCCATTAAACTATAAATCCACATTGATTCCAACTTCTTTGGTTTAGAAGTAGATTCTAAGAAGGAATGTAATGGAAATGGAAAAGACAAAGGTCTCTAAACTTTTTAATTCTGGCTCCCGAGACTCCTAATAATGTGGCCTCTGGGAATTTAGTTAAGATTCTCACATGCAGTTATGTTTTTATTTAAAATGGATAAATACGAGCAGTCTTAGTGTTTTTATGAGGATTTAAATGAGATAATATATGTTTGGAAGCTACTACATTGCCTAGATGATAAATGGCTTTGTAAATGTTAATCTTTTCTCCTTTGTATTACTATGAAATTGTTTTATTTTTTATACTATTTGTAAATACTATTTAACAACTATTTAACAATTAGTATTTCTGGGAAAGTAATTCATGGACTTTTGCGGGTCCACGGGCACTCACACATTGATGTGAGACAGTCAATAAATAACTATAGGGTATATGGAGGCAGTGATGTTAAATGGTGAGCTGGTACATTGCTCACTTTTCACCTGGTACATTCACCAGTTTTCCTGATTCTAGCATAGTATGTACCCTTTAGATGTTTCCATTACTTGTTTGATTCAATAACAGTAATTACCATACCATAGACTTCTCTTTCTTTCCTGTTGATTTGGAAATAATTTTTATTCAAATGAACAGAAAACATCTTTATAACGCAGCCTTTAGTTCCTTCTATCTATGATCGTATAGAATTATTGAATGAATGAAGACATGATTGACGAAATAATTGAATGACTGACTCCATCTTATTCACCTAAAAGTTATTGAGCATTGGTTATGGCAGGGTAGCATTTGGACATCCTTACTTGACCGAGTATATCGATACACTGGGCTTCTTTTCTTTTTCTGTTTATAAAGCTTAGATGAAAGATTTAAGGCCAATATGTTCAGGCTGTTAAGCATCTAAATTCTAGAAGGAGAAAGCCTTGGAAACAAAGCTCTAATATAAAGTAGAAGGACAAATGTGCTGTTATAGAAGAATAGGCAAGGTGCTGTGGGAAACCAGAGAAAGTGGTTGATTCTAAGGCAAGTGAGAAGGAAAACTTGGGAAAGAAAGTGATCTTTCAAGTAGATATTGGAGAATGAATGGTAGAAAAAAGGAATAAAGCAATCTAGGCTGACAGAACACCAGCAGAACTGAGGCAGGAAGCCATGACAGTCTGGTATGTTTCAGGAACCGTGAAGAGACTAATGTGGCAAGACATTAGGGCATTGTGGAATTTAGTGGGAGATGAAGCTGTACAGTTTCCAGGAGCAGATCATGGATGTCTGAGAATGAAGTTCTATTGATTAGTTAATAGGAATCAATAAAGGTAACTCTTTTAGAAAATAAAGAATAATGACAGCCAGTCTGTGTTTCCCAGAACCAGATATTACTTAATTCCTGCTGGGCTCCATTGGTGATGAACTCTGGATCAGTTAGAGAATCACGTAGTTCCACCCAAAAAATCATATCCTAGTAGGTTGGACATTTTAGCCTGTGAAAGTGGTACTGTAAGAGAAATGAAGGCAACAGCAAAGTTATCTTTCTAAAACAAAAATTTGATCATATCGTTTCTCAACTTGAAAATGTTTTCTAATTATGTATAGAATCTGAACTTTGTTGTATGTCATTATAAAGCCCTTTATAATCAAGCAATCTTTTGGTTTTCTCCTCTGTGAGAAGATGATGATACTTACCCCGCAGGTTTGGTGTGAATGGTTCATATAAAGCACCTAGGATATTGCCCCCGTACATGATAGACCCTCAGCTCAAGGCAGCTGTGATTATAATCACTTAATTATCCCATCTCTGTTATTTCTCACCAGCCCTATCTAAACACCTGCTGATTGATTGCTTTTCAAATCAAGTTGATTGCTTTTTGTATTTTCATTGTCTATTATAATGCCTAGCACATAGTAGGTGCACAATAAACGTATCT
Source organism: Equus quagga (assembly GCF_021613505.1). NCBI lineage: Eukaryota > Metazoa > Chordata > Mammalia > Perissodactyla > Equidae > Equus > Equus quagga. The sequence goes on along the minus strand of NC_060270.1, from coordinate 16,612,188 downwards.
TTAATGAATTAATAAATTATGCTAATTTCCTAAGGTCACTCTTATGCTCACGCACTCTAGATAAGGATAAAATGCTCTTTTTTTGGCATTACATTTTAAATAATTCTGCATAATTGAGCCATTTAATGACAGAATTTCAGGAGGGCTTTCTTTTGTTGAAAATCTCCCCTCTAAAATTATCAACTCAATACAACTTAAAGTCATACATAAGAAACAATGATGCTGCAAAGTATACCTGAAGACTACTGACTTCAGAGTTATCTGCTTCAAACCCTTGAATACATATTGTTTAGAAGCAAACCAAGCACTAACTATACCTTCAGTATTGAAGTGAATGAAATATTGACAAGATCTGTTAGCTGACTAGAGAATTTGTTACAGCAAAAGTTATGGTCTCCCGTTGCCCTTAAACTTGTCTTCTCCTTGAGATAGCAGGCTCGGGGGGCTGGCCCAGTAGTGTAGTGGTTAAGTTCACGTGCTCCACTTCAGCTGCCCAGGGTCCACAGGTTCAGATGGATCCCGAGTGCGGACCTACACACCACTCATCGAGCCATGCTGTGACCTCATCCCATATACAAAATAGAAGAAGATTGGCACAGAGGTTAGCTCAGGGACCAAAGATAGCCGGCTTGGTTTTCAGTGAGTTCTATGTGTGCATTTTTCAACTTTTTTTTTTTAAAAAAAAAAAGAATAAAAACAGTTTTCAGAGTGATGCTGACATTGGTTGATGATGACAAGGCACCAATGAAGAGTGTATTTTCTAAGTTGAATGTGTTCTTATTTTCTTGTTTGTTGATTTTAAAGCCAATCTAAACATGTGGAGGAAAAAAAATCAAATTTTGCCAATTTGAAAAGAGCAAAAACAGCTAAAACCTTCTTTTAAAATTTCTAAGCTATTATGAGAATATTGCAGACAAAAGATTGTACATGAAAGAATGTTTTTTAAAAAAAATCAGGTTGCTTTTCTTTTCTTTAGTCACTTCTAAAGTCTTTGTCAGAGATGGAAAAGAAATAGACTCAAAATGAAGAGTAAATATAATTAAAATGCTTCCTTGCCTCGACGTATACACTTCTTATGGGCGAAAATCTGTATAAATTCAATACTATGAAACTTGGCTTTAGAAGAAGAAATAAGAGTGGGCAGAGAGAGAAAGGGAGAGAAGAAGCAGTGTGATTTTTATAAGAGTAGACGTAGAAAATAATGGTAAGTGAAATTACATTAAATCTTTAATTGCTTTCGACAAGAAAATTTAAGATTCATAGTATTCTTTTTATTGCCAGTACTTGGCATGTACCTGGCACAAAATAGTCTCTTTTTAATAGTTAACTACTGAATGAGTGATATTGAATAGGCTATATTAGTTTGCTGTAAGCACAAAGTTTCTGGTAACAAAAATAATTAAGAATTCCACTGATTCACCATCAAGACAAAATATTTATTGCACCCCTACGTTAAATTTGTTCTTTAGCAGGTAACATAGTGCTGAGGTTCAAAGTTCACATTCTTGAGCACTTAGCTGAGTGACCTCTGGAAGCCTTGGTTTCCTGTGTAAAGTGAAGATTTTGAAAGTCCCTAGTTCCGAGGATTATAGAGAGAATTAAATGAAATAACACTGTAATGTACTTGGCAGAGTTCCTGGCACCCAGTAAGTGCTCACTAAATTTTAGATATTGGTATAAATGTTATATTCCTTATAATATAATAAATAAATGACCTGATAGAATTGTTATGAAGATTTAATGAGTTAATACATGTTATTACAGTGGTGCCTAGGACATCTAAGAGTTCAACAACATATATTAAACCTGGGAAGCCCTACATTAAACGATGAGGATTCGTATTGATAATTTCTCTGAAAAGAAATGCAATCTAACTGGGGAAAGAGAGCGTATGTATTACAAGATAAAAACCAGCAATAATGAAGCTAACGTTTATTAAGCATGGACTCTCCATTGAGTTCTAATGTGCATTACCCCATTTAACCCTCACAACAACTACATGAAATCAGTACTACTATTCCTGTTATACAAGAGGAGACGGAGGCATAGAAAGCAGCAGAGGGCCGACCCCATGGCCTAGTGACTGAGTTCGGCATGCTCTACGTCAGAGGCCCTGTTTGGATCCCTGGCGTGGACCTACACCACTCATCAGTAGCCACACTGAGGCAGCAACCCACATAAATAATAGAGGAAGACTGGCACAGATGTTAGCTCAGGGAGAATCTTCCTCAGCAACAACAACAACAACAAAAAGAAGTAGAGTTAAGCACTGCTGATATTTGGAGTTAAACACTTACATCTGACTTCAGAGCCTGAGCTTTTAACTACTATGTTATTCCAAACAGGCTCTGTGCAAACAAGTGTGTAAGTGTTCAGAAGGGAAAGTGAGCCTGAGAGCTGGTCAGTTGCGGAAGAGCTTCAGGGGAGGTAAGGAGTCTGGGCTTTATGAGACCAAATATTCCTTCTGTAGCAGAGTCTGGCTCCCTTGGTTTGAATCCTGACTCCTCTGCTTACTGGCTGTGTGATCTTGGGCAAGTTTTTAATCTCTCTGTGCCTATATTTAGTCATCTATAATATAGGAGTAATAATAGTTTACCTGGTAGAATTGTTAGGAAGATTTAATGAGTCAATACGTGTGATTACAGTGGCTCCTAGGGTGTCTAAGAGGTCAATAAATGTTAGCTGATATTAATATCATTATCGTTATTGTTGCTGCTGCTGCTATTATTTCCTGCAATACTTTGCAATTTTTTCCTTTTTAATGAGTTAGCATTTAAAATGTAAGGAGAAGCTAATATTTCAAAGGTACAGATCATTAGGAGATTTAAAGCATGTTTTTTTCTACTTTCAGACCCAGAACTAACCTTCAGCCTAACGTGATGAGAAAAACAACTACACTATGTCACTGGATTCTATTGTATATTTAGGTGAAAGTCAGAAAGAGAGTATGCTTGCTAGCCTCGTGTGATTTTTTTTTTTTGCTTTTCCTTGTGACTGTCCATTGATATTTCTCAGTTAGCCTTCTTAAGAAAACAGTAATAGCAACTAAAAAATTGTCATTTTTACCTCTTCTGGACGTATAAAGATTATTTTTAAAAATGTGCGCACAGAGGCCCTAAAACAGAATCCTGGGAATGCTAAGCCACAACCCATGCTGTCGCGTTTAGTCAATTTCATTAAAGAAAGTAATGTGCCCAGTGGCTAAGTGTGTAGAAATCCATCAAAAAAAAGTACAGTCACCTTATTCGTGAGAAGAATATGATAATATTCATTGACGGGAGAACTACAAGGAGCAATTATCCCGAGCTGTGTCTTTCAGACAATGCTGTCAGTTTCTCCACTTTGATGAATACAGCTGGGCTTGTGATGCAAGGGTGAGAAATTCCACTGTGGCTAGAAGACCAGGGCTTTGGCTACCACATTAGCTATACCAAAGGAAAAAAATATCTGTCAAGGAAAGAGGGATTTTAAAAGTGTTTGTTGTAATAGAAAGGATTATTGGCAGCACGTGGCTGGATTTGCTCTCTGCTGATGACCCCGCAAGAGGCAGTATATCAGACACCCTTTTGCTTCTGCCCTTTTCAGAGGCCCTTTGAAGCCAGAAAGCTAGAACCAGAACACCCATATTTTTGACGTGGGTGTGTGTGTGTGTGTGTGTATGTTTATGCATGAATGTGTTTAAACACACATCACATTTGGAATATTTTGCAATGTTGGGTATTAGGTATCACCTGACTTTTTATAAATCAAGATGCATTTCTAATATTTTCTACTTCATGCAAAGAGCATCAGTTACAATTCTGGCTTTTAGATTTTTAACTGCCTGTCATTCTCTTTCTACCTTATAGACAGAGTAAAGCTTAATTTCAGTATTTACGAGATAATTTGAGTTGTACTGATTAACTTTATTTTCTGGTACTCATTCACCTTAGTCTACACCTGCTTTTACTCACTCGGTACTGAATTTTTTAAAGATGTAAATCTTTGAGGCTAGGAGTTAATAATTAAAAATACAGCAAGGTACCACAGGCTCATTCCTCTCCTTGCTTGCTTTCTTTCCCTTTCAGAATACTCAACCGCAAACTTTATTGCGTGGCAGTACAGCACCTCCTTACATACACATCGAAACTACTTTGTGTGTGAGCTATGAAACAGCTAGAATTAAAACTTGTCCAAGGCCCCAAGCCTGTTCCTCACAAAGGACCTTTCTTGCCCGATTTAGAAAGTGTTTTGAATGATGCATAACTAAGTAGAATAACTAAACAATTGCTTTTGAGCATCTGAAGCTTGCCCATTAAGATTTCTATAGCCTTTTCTTTTGCTTTTTGTGGTTTAAGAAGTGATTCACGTTCAGTATATGAAAGTTCTGGGTTCGGCCCCTTGAGCTTTTAGTGGAAGGGTCTCCATGAAAATAATAAATAAAACAAATAATGTAAGAACTGAGGGCAGTTGAGCTCATGTGGTTTATGCACCAAAATCATTTCTTCTGGGAAGAAAAGGTACCTCCTGGATGTTTTAGTTTCCTAAATTCAGATATGGAAATACACCCTAGTTTTCTTAGGAAGATACACAGGAGTCAAGTTGATCATAAACAACTGATTCAAATATTACCTGGAACTTCATAGAATAACACTGATACTTTTCAGATAGAAAAACCATTGCCTACCAATAAGGGTGAATTATGAGCATATTCCAACTAAGAAAAAGCATAGTCAAGCCAAGTGCCTTATAAATGCTAAATTTTTTACATGTTGCCCTGATGAGATATTTTCTATACAAATAAAAGACAAAAGTGTGTAAAACCTTCAGGATGTGTGCCTGAGTTAGAATTACAATGCAGCTGTCATTTTTGCATTTCCTGGCTTTCATGAACTGTTACTAGTGATCTTCTGTCATTTAAATCAGTGGAGAACATGGATTTATCTTAATTTTCACCCTTTGTTTCCCCTTTTGGTGATAACAGTTATGAGATATGATGATGTAAAGTGTTTCTTCTTATAATGGTTTCAGCCTTGTCCCTTGGCAGCCTAAATCTTCTGGCTAATTCACTGATCAGTTAAATAGTCGAGGTTATTATTATTATAATTATTATTTTACATTTATATAGCACTTTCCTCCAAGGGGCTCAAGGCATTTTACACACAGTAAATTACCAAATAGGAATTAATCCTTATATCACCCTGTGGGGTAGGTACAGTCACGTAAATGAAATTCTACAGAAGTCCTGCCAGTGTCACAGTTCTCGGCTCTCCTCGCTCAGCCCCAGTGAACCTACCCTGCCGAACTGGAGATAAAGCAGAATGCTGTTGGCATGGCAGGGAATGGCTCGAAGCAAGAGCTTTGGGAAAGGGGTCCTGTGTCCTTGCTTTGGTGCTTTGAGCTGCCCTGGCAAATAGCACTAACGAGAGCAGCTAAGCATGCATGTCTTGATTTGTGTTCACAGATAAGTTTCACCTCTGTTGGTTAATTTAATCCTGACTTGAGAGCAGTCAGCATATAGTCCTAAAACTTTAGCGTGTACAAAAATCATTTGGAAAGCAGGCTTCAGATGCAGATTCCAAGCCTTTCTAGTACTACAGAGTCTAATTTCATAGATCAGAAAGAGGCCCTGGACTCTGTTTTTACCCCAGGTGGTTTTGAGGCAGGTGATGCTTACCGATGCTTTGAAAGACGTGAGCTGATTAAGGAAGAACTGTTAGTGCCCATTCTACATAGCAGAGAAGGACAGTTAAGAAGGCAATATGTCACAGTATTTGGCAGAGCAGGAACTAGAGACCAAGTTTTCGAATTCCAAAACCCATATTCTTTTCATTATGCTGCAAAGGGAAAGCAGAGAAACAAACAGAACAGGATTTAGATGTAAGGGAAAGGACAGACTCGTTCAATGAGCATGTGAAACACTTTGCACTATTATAGACGCATCTGCTGGCTCCTTTGGAACTGGAGTTTACTTGTGATATCTGGATGGATGGAGAAGACCATCATCTATCGGGCAGGACCAGACAGAAGCCTGTTCCTTGATCTCAGGGCTATCTTGTTCCCTCTAGTCAATGAGTCAGTCAACTAACCCTATTCCAACACGGGCCTGAAGGATTTGCAATGTTTAATTTTTCACTCTGCCCACAAAAAGAGTCCTCTCTTTAATAGGTACTGCCACCAAAATAAAAAGTGAATTTTGCCAGGAAACCAAGAAAAGCTCTTTAATAAGTTTCCTGTTTACGTGAGTGGGCCCTTTATGGGATGGGATGGATTTTACATTTTTTATTTGAAGCATTCTTATTCCATTTCCAAGAGAGAGAGAAAAAATATAACAGGAAATGGTTGTGAACAATTTAACTATTATTTTTCAATTTAGTATTCCATTTGGGGTAATTTCATTCATTTTTTTCTTGGATTAATTTTTATTCAGTTTTCTTCAAAAACTGGGACGAGGCATTATAGCAAAAACTGCAGACAGACATTATGCATCCAAAGTTTGTATTTTGTTCTGAACTCCTTACTCTGAAGTGTCAGAATTCCATGGTGGGGTTTAGAGGTGCTTGTGGGATTTATTTGGGGTTTTCAGAAACCAGAAAAACAGACACGTGGTGTTACTCGTGGTAAAAATTCCCACACTCTGCATAAACTCACCACTTTTTTCAGGAGGTACTGTTGTAAGTCGTACTGAGAGAATTTCCATGTCCTTCCTTTTCTCAAATGCGTGTATCCCTTAGCTATGAATAATAATTATTTCTGTTTTAGTGAAAGATTCTGTGACTCTCTCTAATGTACCTTTTTATTCTCAAAAATTATCTTCTGCCTGTGAATTTTTCATCTTTAAAAAGAAAAAAATACTCATTATTCCCAGCTGTTGAACAGACAGATTTTATTGAGAAGAGTCTAGTAAACTTATGACAGTAGAGTGAGATAGCATTTATTCTTCAGCGGGGCCGGAGGGCAGCAACAATAGGAGAGGCACATTTGGAAATATAGTGTATATATTTATCCTTGTAAAGGTGCTTTTGTATCCTTCTCAGAATTGGCCTTTGGGGACTGTAGGTTTCGAACCCTTCAAGATCATTTTATACTCAGGGTAGATCAAGATTTTGCCAGGAGCTTGAATTATTTGGGGAACCCTCTTTAAGGAAAAGAATGCAAAATTATGATTACAAACGAAGTACAGGGCCTTGCAAGGGGTCATGCAATGGAGGGGCGCTGAAGTTTAAGCTCCATTAAATTCACAGTCATTCCGCCTCTGCATACCCTCATTTTGGGCTTTACAGAGGCACCCTTAATAAATAATATTACTATTTCATATAATAACAAGATTATTTGAGGATAATACTCTACTTCAAATGTCCAGTCTTTAGGTTAAATGTAATAAAGCATTGCAAAAATAATGCAAGCCTACTTACAAACAGTCTGGTCCCCTGCAGCGTTCATCGCTGTTTATCCAGGCTAACCCTAACTTAACGCTGGTCAACAAATACCATTAGTACAGACATCTCTGCGTGTAGCCTCGTATTTCAAGCAATACTTGAAACAATAAACTACAGGGCAGCAAAAAATGTCAACAGATCCTTGAAGTTCTTTGTAATGGGATTGCAGCTATTTTATGAAACTAATATCCGAACCTAGAGTAGATTGCCTTTGACCCATCGTCTCTTTTCTCCGAGTTGGAGAAGATGTAAGAGACACGGCTTCTCCACAGCATTTTTGCTTCTACCACCCATTTTTACACTTTGTTATACTGTTTCTTATTGTTCCTCAGTTATTTTAAGTAGATTCATCTTTTTCTGTAGAACAAGATTGTAAGCATCTTGAGAGCAGGAATCAAGTTTTTTTTCCTGACCTTTCATAGTGCCAGGACATTGCTACTTCCTTCCTATCATTTTCTGTACTTAAATCGCCCCCTTTGCCTTGTTCTAGAAGTAATATTAGTGGTGGTCTCTTGGTAGAAGGTACTTAACAGTTTTGAACTGAACTGCTATGAAAATCCCAAATCATCTCTCCCCTTCCCTCGAATATCCTGCAGACCCCAGAACTTGCCCTTGAGGGAGAAAGAGCAAATGTTTCGGAGCTAAGTCTAGAAATTAAAATGAAACGAAGGAGAGGAAAAGATACTGGCAGCTCAGAAATTAGTGGGTTTCCATTCTGTGTGGGGCTGAGTCAGTGACCTTCTCCCTTGTTTCCACATCAGTCAGAAGGGCCTGCCTAGGAAGCAACTGCTTAGGGTTCTCAGAGGGAAGAAATAAAGGCCATTTTTTGATGGCCCTCAATATATTTCAACTCCTGGTACCACTAACCAAAATAAAATTCAAAAGCAAGAGGGTAATTGCAGAAGTGAGTAAATCCGTGCACCATCACACACTGGTAGTGTGCAAATGATCACCTGAGTTTCAATTTCAGACATCCTCTTTCATCAGGAAAATATGTCTTGCCTTTGACAGGGAAACCCTTAAAGAATAAAATGTCACATATTTGAATTTTAGCCATATTGAAAATCAGTTTTACATATTTTCTTCATTTTCCAATTTCATTTATATTGGTGCTTCCTTTCATAGGTAATCAACATTCTTTAACAGTGGCATGGTGCTAAGTTAAATGTTTGCAGAATAGTTGTGGCTTATTCAAAAAATAAATTTCACACCTACCTTAGAGCTCATGTTGTGCTCTCTTAGCTGAAAATGACTCTTGTACAGAAAGGGTTCTTAAACTCTTAGCCTTGGCCTTGTTTGTCTTCAGAGAGCAGTCTTGTTAGCAGTGTGGTGCCATGATCTGCACAAATGAATGTTTGTGATACGTATGGAAAATACTATGTATAGAAAAAGAAATCCGTCCTCGAAACATGACTCCTAACTTTTCATAACTCACGTGGGCTATCTTTTTTTTTCAATGTGTTCACTGCTATTTATAAACCATTTCAAAATATCTCTGTGTCAGGATAATGTTGCATAATCTATAACTTCATGTTTTTAGACCCCCTGGAATTAAAAGAGATTATTTGTCTGGATGACTCAGTAATGTAAAATTACCTGTTTATAATATTTGGCATAATTAACTACCAAAAACAACTACTTGCTTTACCAGTTCTTTCCTTAGCTCTGTATCCAAATTTGTTGGGTTAGAGATTTGAAGTGGTGTTCCTTGTAGGTGAATTCTTCAACTCTTAGACTCTCCCGTAGACTGAGTATCCTAAATGTTGATGTGGCTGATGGCTTAAAGCCAGTGCCTCCGGGATATCAGATTACTTCTAGTTTTCTCAACAGCAGCAGTATTGATATTTTGGAGCAGGTAATTCTTTCTTGGGGGCGGGTGGGTGCTGTCCTGCACATTGTACGATATTTAGCAGTATTCCAGGCCTCCACCTACTAGATGCCTATAGCACCCTTCAGTTGTCATCCTCAAAATTGCCTCCAGACATTGTCAATCATCTCCTAGGGGTGAGGGGACAAAATTGTCCCCCAGTTAAGAACCACTGGATTAAGAGCATACATTACATACAACCAGAACCACTGTTTTTTTTTTAATGTTGTTCATTTGTGCTTTTTTGTTGTTCTTAATGGAGTACAGAAAAATCTGATGTGAAGAAAATCGATAGTTCTCAGCTGTGAATTTCTTCCATAGAACAGTGATGGGTCTTATTTTAAATGTCAAACTACATAGCAGGACTCAGAGTTTCCTTGAAAGACTTATGTGTTAGAGAAAGGGTTCTAAGATTCTGCATAGATGTATATTTTATTCTTTTTATTTATTTATTGGTCTCCTTATTACGGTGATCTCTCTGAAAGGCAGACCAAGCCAGCATACTGCTATTGACTTAACTAAACTCCCCTTTCAACATTTACTTGCTTCAAATAGTTTAACAGTTGATATTTTACCCTTAGCAGCTAAAGAGAGATCCAGTGAAAATTAATACCAACAGGTAAATCCGTCTTGGCTTTGAGGCAGAAAGATGGGAAATACACAAGCAGAGATTCACTTTACTGAGTTTAGAACGTCGGAGGCCAGAAGAGAAATTTGGAGCTCATTAGCCAAAGTAACCAAAGTGTTGCTATACTTAACTAACCCGATTTCAACTACTTCCAGAGACTCAGCAGTAGCTCCATCTTGACTGTATGGAACGCATGATTCCTCGCAGTAACCAGGGGAGGCAGGTACCGTCATCCTCACAGATGAGAAAACTGGGCCACGGAGAAGTTCAGTAGTTTGCTCAAAGTCACACGGCCTGTAAGAGATGGAGGCAAGTTCCAAATTAGTCAGTACTCCAAGTTCATGATTTTCAAAAGTCCTTTACAATTTGTCAGATTTTAAAAGGAAACTGATGAGCTGGATTTAAAGCACCTATACACAGGATATTTATCCAAAAGAATAAACGAAGAAAATAATCAACCCTTCAGATTTAAGGGAAGGAGATGATAGGGAAAAAAGGTCTACATATTTAATAATCAGCTATGTCATAATTGTACTGTACTATTTTTAAAGTACCTAACGCAAAATTTTCATCGAATATCTCAGTTCTGTCCACAGACTCTCAAATGCTTTTATAATCTCTCGTTTCCATTTGAGGATTGAGAGAATATTATTCCTCTCATGAGCCTGATTGGCCTACAGCAGATTATTTCCACTCTCTTTCACTAACTGTCAGATAATGCTTCCTCTCATTAATACTTTTTCCAGAAAACACAAGAACTTAGATCATAAATAAATCAGATGTCATTATTTTTTACAAAAATTATGCATTTCTAAGCATCTTTTTTATATACTATACCCACTAAAAAAATTCCTAGATCTGGAATACTGTAGTTGAAAAATCATCTTGATACTTATAATTTTCTAAGCATCAACGTTAGTCAACAAGTAAATGTTCTTAGTGATTGATTTATACCCTGATAAGTCACTAAAACATTTGTGTCACCTCTTTTGATTGTTCATAATTTTTGAAAAATAATTCCAAAATAATGTTTTCCCCAATTCTCTAACCTGTAGGCTGCCATAAATCTGTGGTGGAAGAGGAGCTGAGGGCTGGGCAGTCTGAGAAGTGTAGGATGGACCCATTTCTTTCCAAATGTGGTTAATCATGGCGGCCTGCAATTAGACCACAGTTTGGTTGGTATCAGAATTAATTGATTCAGTTACTGGTTATCTTCAAGTCTAACAAGATCCATGTTTCTAGAAATGATGAAATTATATATGTAGACTCATTCTGTTGAAAAGCATTTTGCTTACAGTTGTGCCATGCTTATCAAGGCCTTGCTTCAGGAACCTAGCAAAGTGACTTTTGATATACGTTTTAAGGGGCACGATTACAGTACAGGAGGGAGCTTAAAAAAAACAGAGAACTTTTCATCTTGTTCTTTTACACATTTCATGTGTGTTCTAGATTATCACAGTAGCTTTTATTCTTTCTAACTATATTTTAAAATTATCTTGCCCAGCCCATATCTGTTTTTAATATTTGCATCTCACTGGAAAAGGTTTTGGTAGCATGTCTCTCTGCCGAACATTGTTACAGATGGGCTTTCCACTCCCATTCACCATTGTCTTCCCTATTTCTAAAGAGAATCTCATGCATGGTTTTTAAAAAGAAAGCCAAGAGTTTATCATGCGTCCCAGATACTCTAAAACCCCTTCGAATATGTCTGTTTGTTCCCTGCAAATGAAGAGAACAGTGTCTCATCTTTTATTTAAGAATTCTTGAGCAATTTGCCAATCCCTAGCATGTATAAAATCATGGAACAGAATCACTGTTCACAGATTCTGAACTTGGAGTTCCTAATAGTTGAACCTTGGTTGCCAAATAAGAAAAGGGTTTTGAAACCTATCACCACTTACCAGAAGTTTCTATAGGCAAAGAAAGATTGTACTTCTTTCTGTCTGCATACAAAAAGAAGTGGCTAATTAATCTTTGTTGCCAGGTGAATTAACTGTATTCAGAGAAAACAGACAACTTGTAGAAAGAAAGTCTAACAGGTATTTTAGAATTCTGTCATGATGCAATTTAGTAACTGATGTTGGTGAGCAGATTGCTAATGTGGTTTATTACAGGAGAACCACTGTCAACGTGTACTATTTCTACTGAGGCAAAGGAAATCAAATCATTCCTTGATTATGGAAAGTACATTCCAGCTCTTCAACAAGGCAAGGTGTTTGGGGCTGATGGAGTTCCGCTGTAGATAGCACTGTGAGCACTGTTAAGAACTGCACAGTCTCTTGGCTCCTCATAGGAAGATAGACGTAGAGCAAAGGGAAATAAGTCCAGGAAAATAGGTGGCAGAGGAGCTAAGATCAGGGATCTGGACTTGCAATCATAATAGATAACCTCCAGTAAAAATCAGAGAATACAAGTGACAAAGAAAGCATAGGGTCCATTTAGGATTCTGACAATATGTACAGAATCCAGTTTGATCTTACCAGCCTGGTACAGCTGGAGGAAGCGCTCGATGAAAGTTTGTTGAATGGATAAACAAATGTAAACACCCAAAGCTACAAGATCAGTAGTCCATAAGCTCAGAGAGTGGGGAAAATTAGACTTATTAGGAAACTGCCATGGTAGCCAGCTTACTAAGAAACGTCAATATGACGTCTGCTAAATAGCATTTGTTAACAACCATGTTTGTTTGCATTTTTCTCATAGTCAGTGAATTATGATACAAGAAAATGACTCGTTCTCTACTAGCTTACATGATATGAATCTAGTTTGAATTCTTCAATGCCTGCCTTCTCTGAGAGACTCCAGGAGGTTTTGTCGTAGGTACATGGTACTATAAGGGCAGATGGTTCTACATAACTGCGGGGGTTTAATATAAGGAAAATATAACTTTTATTTTCATTACTTCTCTTAAAAATGGCTAAACTTTTCAAGGCCTTTTGCCTGAAAAAGCTCAGTGACCTTCAAATCTCTTTCCTGGTTAAGACTTAAAGCTGTCCTTTTCACATATTTGACTATTTTAGTCCATGTTTATACTGCCATCTTTCTGCACACCTGGACAAATACCGTGCCCCATCAGCTTGGCTTTTCCCTGTTCAGGAAAGTTTAATTCCATCCATAGACTTGTATAATTTATGGTGCACTCCTTGTTTCACATTATTCATCCATTCATTCAGCAAAACTCAATTGACCTTCCCCCATATACCAGGCATAGTGCGAGACACTGGGGCAAGCAAGTCATTTATAAAGGTGTTTGGCAGGGTTAGTCCTATTGCCCATTCCTAAGGAATGCTAACTGGTTCTCAGTGTTCACCACTGTCCATTTACCTTTAACTTCTCTAAGCCTATTTCCTTTCCTTGCAAATTTATACAAAAACCATGGCTACACCAGTTTTCTCACTTTCATCCATCTACCGTGTGTGTATAAAGCAGTTGCTTAGTGGCTCCCAGATGCAGATTTAACACTGGAGCCATCGGCCTGGTTAGTACTATGTGTATATGCTTGTGCGTGCCTGTGTGTGTGTGTGTGTGTGTATTGGGGAAAAGGGTGCGTAATAGACTTGGACGTTGAGAACTGTTTCCTACAGATCCAATTCAAGTAGTGCTGCAAGAATTGTACACAAAATATCTCCAGTGGTGCTGAGGCTGTCCTTTGGATAGTTTGTTGGCATGGTTGGCTGCATAGGAATGTATTGATACAGCACCACTTTTGTTTCTAAATTCCAATATTGTTTAATCATTTCTCCTTCTGGAGGTTGGCATTTTTACAGGCTCTTAGTTCTTTGGTTTTCAGCATTAATCCTAATGTTCTGTCTAAAGTATAGTAAAGGTTTCCTTGTTCTTCAGGCCACTATAGTGCTTGAGGGGGAGTCACCAGAAGTAATGATTTTGCTCTACTCCTTGGCAGTACAGCTACAACTAGACAGTGGGTCTAAATTGCAGGTTTTTCAAGAGATTGTGAGATCATATGAAGCCTCAGGGAACTGCTGAAATGCTCAGATTAATAGTCTAGATACAAGTTCATGAGTTCCATGAACATTTACTTTAGAGTTAGAAGAAACTCTAAGATCACGAAGTCACTATTAAATGTCAGGATAAACCACTTGGTTTTACTGGAGGAAAATGGTATCCATATAAGAAGCAAAATCCTGATATCTAAGATGAAGTTAATGTAGGATAACGAGGGAGCAGCCGTGAAACCTGTGGCAGTAATTTTGCCCTCTGTAGACTTTGTTTCGTGTAGCTGCTCTTTCCTTTTCGAAGTTCACATTGTAGACAAGTTTTTGTTTATTTAGATGAGTAGACAAACTCATGAAATGGCCTCAAGCAGCAAATGGTTTTGGATGCCAGATAGAGTGAACTAATCTTTGATTTATAAATGTGCTGTGATGTTAAAGGAATGGCTGCACTAACAATCAACTTTAACAAGGAATCAGGGGTTTGAGGATAAGAAGCTGAAATGGGTAAAAAAGAACAACAGTGCTAAGAACAAATGGCATGCCTGAAAAGTAAACGTCATCATTTGAAGGAAGATTGTGCAAAATCCAGCTTGAAAAGAATGAATGAGAGGGCCAACTTGATATGTTTTAAAGAGGGTTGATTGAGATAAGGTCTCAATTTGGCTTTGACAAGACTGTTGCTAAATGTGGGGAGAGTGGGGTTCATGTCGCCAAAAATCACATCTTTCAATCTTTATTTATGCTGAGCAAAGATAGCAAGAAGGTACATTTTCCTTCCTCATTACCAGACCTTTTTTTCTTTCTTTCTTTTTTTTGTCCCCAGACTATAAATCAGTTAACTAGGCAGAGTCATTTTCGAGAGCTCTCGTAGTGCCAAGAGACACCAAATGGTGAAGCAGATCAAAGGGACAAAGAATTACAGAGGCGCTGAGCCACTTTCTTAGGACCCTGAGTACAATATGAACAGTCTACTTAGCTCCAGGCCCCAAACCAAGTATTTTGCAGCAGACCTGGTCTGGATTTCTTGGGAAGTTCTCTCTGTTGCTTTTCATAGTTTAGATAATCCACGTGAACAATCCTGATTAAATCAGTTGCCCCTAAGCTATGGGCAAAAGCATAAATGGCTTTCAGAAGAGAATGGTCCACAAGCCTGCCTCTCTCTCTCTTCCTTCTTCTCTCTTTTCTTTTTTCTATTTATATATTTTCTTGTCTTATTAGTCACTAAGATTCATTTTTTTCTCTCTAAAATTCTCTCTGTCCAGTGTAATATAAGTAGAGAGTATTACTGAAAAGGTGCTGTTCCCCTCGTCGTTTCGTGATTCGGGTTTTGATTTTGAATTTGCATGCCCTGTCTTCTTGTTCTGATTATGAGCAGTTTTTTGAAAGGCTGTTATCTAGGCTGTGGTTATCAAACAATACTATGGAAGGTCACCAGGCATTTGTTTCTCATGTCCGATTTGTTTTAAACCAGGCAATTACTCTATTATTTAATAATCCTTACCTCAAAGTTCACTTGAAAGAAAGCTCATAAGATTTAAGGGGAAAAAAAATCCCTAAAAATAAAAGTTAGGCTAGGCTAGGCCAGGGTGGGAAATTCCATTGTGGCTAGAAGCCCATGGCAGGTAGAGTGGAATTTAATGAAGGAAACTGCTGTGTTTTTGTGTCTTTCTGTATGTTTTTCCTTTAAAACCAAGAGCTGGGCAGGCATCCCATTCGACCTGACGTGACCCAAGCAAATTGCTTCTTATATAAAAACAACTGCAGACTTTGAGAATGTGAAAATGCACTGTATCCTTCTCCAACTGAGAGAAACGAAAGCCTGAGAACAGGACGGTCCTGTCAATACTCGTTGAGCAGAACTATCACTCAAACCTGATAAACGAAGGTTAGGACAGGCTTCCTGATGCCAGAGGGATTCATTATAAGTTGGACTTCTTTATTTATTTTTTATTTTCTTAAACAAGCACAAGTGGTAGATGGACAATGCATTTTTTAAAGGCGTGTTTTATGTAGGAAATGGCAGTATGCACATTTTTTAAAAGTCTTTTCCTAGAACTAGCGTTTTTAATTTTTTTTAAAAAACTAATATTAAATAAAAAGAAGAGACAAAAAGGAGCACTTTCCGTTTCTGCCACAGTCTTGGACAAGCAAAGGAGAAGCGATTCAGGGTGTGTCCACTGATATTGCATTCAGATGTGTTGTCTTGGCTTGTGTACTGACAGATTTATTTAAAAAACAAAGTTTAAAAAATGCATTGTGTGCTAGTGAAGTCACTTCATAAATCTTTTCCTTTATGAATTATTTTGATCACAAGCCTCGTTGTTTGAATCACTGAAGGACTATTCTCCCTAAAAGAAAAATGCCTTCATTTTCAAACTGTCAGTTCAAAAGCCAGCAACTTCCCCTGAACAGCATGCGGGGATCCAGAGGGGCAGAGAAAAAGGGACCACGTGAGTCCTGACTCTAACATAAAGTATAATCCAGTTTAGATTTGCTATGGTTCACAGAAGAGATATGTTTGAAAATTTGGACCCAGAGTCCTTTCTTTTCTAATAGATGACTTAGTTTGAAATGGTGATTCTGCTTCAGGAAAAAAACAAACAAACAAGGGAACACAGCCTTTGATGCAGCTGGTCCGTCAGAGGGCGGAAGGTCAGAATTAGAATACTCTTCAAGCTGTTGCTGAATAATGAAGGGTAGGGCTTCCTAGCTGGGCAGTGACCACAGTCCCCTGGGAGTACAGAGGACAAATATTACCTAATGTGTATAAAGACTTTAAAAGTTAAGCTGATTACAAACTGAGAGAGGAACGTTGGATGAGGCAGCAAGGACCGAGTTGTACCAGGGGGACCTGATAGGAACCATAGGGCTCCAGTTGGCCCTCAGTCCTCAGGGTTAAAGTGATGGTACCAACAGGAAGTCAGTCAGGTTCTTGAAATGAACAGCCTGCGTGAAATCATTACAAAGAAGAGAGAAAAGCAAAATAGCACATTGGAATATATGCATATGTAGAGACTGTTGTGATAAACTGGATGAAGAGTATACTTTAGGGGACTGTGATGGGTAAGAATCTCCCCAACCAAAGTGTAATGAGCTTCTAGCTAAAGACCTTGTCTTGTTCTTCATTTGTTTTCCACAAGCACCTAGAATGTTGTTGAGACATAAAAGTAAATAATTAATAATTAGTCTATTGTATCAATTCGCCAAGGTCAGATTTGTCAGAGGAGTGATTGGTGGTTCCAGGTTAAATACTGGAGGCTCTCTGGAAGAGACGGATTTGAAACTGATTTTTAAAGGACAGAAATGGGCAGACTGTTTCAGTTTCATTGATTTCAGAGGTATTTCTTGACCATTTACTGCTTCAATCTGAGGTCTCCATTTTACCGCTGCTCCAGGAAATGAGCAAGAATTTTACAGGAAGGATGGAGAGCAAGTTTACATGACAGAGGAAGCAAGTTGCTAACGTAGAAAATGGGAAGAATATTAATAGGAGATGTATATTGTTAGAACACGTGATGACTGAATGAGTTTGATCTCAGTTCTCAGGAGGCAATAAGAGGGAATGGTTGGAATATGACTCTGGAGTCTGACTACCTGAGCTACTATATAAGTTCATCCATCTAAAATACTTAGCAAATGTCTGTATTAGAATAAGTCTTTAAAAATGATGAGGATGGAGTTACCCATTTTCCCTGCACAACTGTACCACATGTTCAGAATCTCTGTCATAACCAGAAATATCTCATACCACTAATCTCTCAAGCACGTTCCTTAAGGTGGTTTTCTTTATTTGTAACTCTATTTAATCTCACTCATATAGATTATTGTTTTGAATTTTATTATACAAATATTCATTGGCCATATTTAGTAAGTGGAATACTACCATTTTCACTGTGAACGATTAAAAAAAAATGACACGAATAAAAGTCTTTTCTCACAAGGAACAAGCAGTTTATTAGGAGGAGAAAGCCTATTGATACTTTGATTATAATTCAATTTTCCAAATCAATTTCTAATACTATTTACTATAAAACTGTACCTTTGATAGTTCTGATTTTGGTAATGGAGCAGTAACTTGTACTATCCCAGGACAAACATTTCCATAGATAACCATTTTAAACTCTGGTTATGATTTTTTTAAAAACAACTAAACTACAGTTAAAAACTTATAAACAATTATTTGAAAGCATTGAAAAAGTGACCAAAAACAGACAGAATCAGGAATGAACTGTACTGGGTGAATCCACATTTCTTACAGCTTTTCCCCTCAAGAAACTCCCCAGTCTGTGTGGTGTGAGTCAGTTAGAATTCAATCAGCAAGCCATAATCTTACTGGTTTGAAGTGTCAGAGGATGGAGTTTGGCATTGGCAGAATACCTGAAATTGAGGGAGGAAATCTTGGAAAGGATGGAGCCACGGAGGGAGGGCACCCATAAATCTGCATATAAACTCTCCTAATGTCTTGGCTGACTTGGTAACTGTGCTTGTGGAAGGACGTCTATAAGGACTTGGAGGAAGGGAACAACTAGAAGGCTAAAAGAGCTGAGTAAATATGTCTGGTGAAGGGGAGACAAAATTAGAAATTTGAGTTTTACTAGGTTAGCAGGGTTGGGTAAACATCTAAAGCTTTACTTAAAACCCAGTAAGGCCACACCTTAGCAATATAGATGATGAGCTAAGGCCAAGAAATTAATTCAAGGGGCCAACCTGGTGGCATAGTGATTAAGTTCACATGTTCCAGGACTTTGCTGATTTGGATCCCAGACACGGACCTATGCGCTGCTTATCAAGCCATGCTGTGGCAGGCATCCCACATATAACATAGAGTAAGATGGGCATGGATGTTAGCTCAGGGCCAGTCTTCCTCAGCAAAAAGAGGAAGATTGGTGGCAGATTTTAGCTCAGGGCTAATCTTCCTAAAAAATAATAATAATAATAACTCAAGAAAAAGGGACAAAACTGCATCATTAAAAGGCCCTAACAAAGCATAAAACTAAGCTACCACAATGTCAAAGTGGTCAACCAGTAATTTAATTGCATGCTAGAACAAAAATCCATTCCTTAGAAAAAGATAACAGAACCCAGAATCTCTACAACATATCATACACAAGGTCCAAATACAGTTAAATAATGACTGGACATGGAAACAGGGAAATGTGATCTCTAACTTAAAAAAAAAAAACAGAGCAGTCAATAGAAACAAATTCCTAGATGATCCAGATGTTTCAATTAGCAGACAAGGACTTGAAAGAAAATGTGATCATAATGAGGGAACAAATGAGGAAATAAGAAGAGAAATGGAAATTATCAAAAGAACCGAAAACTTAAGGGACAATATCTGAAACAAAGAAACAAAAAAATAATTGGAGAGGCTTAACAGCAGATTGAAGATGGCATAAGAAAGGGTCAGTAAACTTAAATATAGATCAATAGACATTACTAGTATAAAGAACAGAGAGAAAAAGGACTGAAAAAACATTCAGTGTCAGTGATCTGTAGAATGATATAAGACAGTCTAATATTCTTTTCTCAGAAGAAAACAAATGGAGTTATTAAAAAGCACTAAAGGGTTAAAATAAAATATCCAAAATAAAAATATTTCATCGGAGAAGCTTAACAGCAGATTGGAGATGCAGAAGAGAGAATGGGACAAAAGTGATATTTGAAAGAATGATAGCTAAAAATGACCAAAATTTGGTGAAAAAGCAAAATTATAGAAGGAAAATCCCATGTAGACGTTGTTGTCAAACTTCCATATGCCAGAGATAAAAAGAAAACTCTTGAAAGCAGCCATAGGGATGTGGGAGAATAGATTGCCAAAGAGGATCAAATAAGTACCTCACTGTAAATGATGGAGGCTAGAAACAATGGAGTGCCATTTTTTAAGTGATTAAAAACTACTAAGCCAGAATTATATACAGCAAAGAAATCTTCCAATAATGAAAAAATAAAGAATTTTCATATAAACAAAATTTGTTGTCAGCAGAACTCTTACAAGAAATGTGAAAGGAGGTTCTTCAGGTTGAAGGGAAATGAGATCAGATGGAAACTGGGTTTAAAAAAGAATGAAAATCACAAATTGTAGATATCTAAGTACATGTAAAGAAATATCTTCTGTTAACTTTTTTTAAAAAGCTGACTGTTTAATGCATAAATTATAACATTTTGTCATGGGTCTATATTATTTATGGACTTAAAATGTATTAAAAAATTGCAAAAGACAGAGTGCTGGTAAATAGAATTATACTCTTGTAAGACTCATAAATTTAGGTGAAGTGGTACAATATTAACTCAAGTAAACAGTGATAAAGAGGCATATAGTGATCCCCAGAACAGCTGCTGAAAACTATTACAAGAAAGTACAGCTAAAAAGCCAATAGGGGGGTTAGAATAGAAAATAAAATACCAATTTAACCCATTAGAAAAATAAAGGAAAGCAGAGACACAAAAAAAGGAAAAAAATAGAAAGCCATTAATGAGAAGGTAAATCTAAACTCAACTGTAGCAATAATTCCATTTAATGTAAATGGTCTAATCTCTATTATTAAAAGGCAGAGACTATCAGATTGGATAAAAAAAGTAAGATTTGACTCTGTATTGTCTACAAGGAATGCACTTTAAGTATGAAGATATCCATATCTTGAGAGTAAAAGGATGGGGAGATTTATACAATACAAACAGTTAAGCATAAGAAAGCTGGATTAGCTATGTTACTATTAGAGTAGACTTTAAGAAAAGGGCTACTATTAGAGATGGAGGGATATTTTATAATGATAAGTGTCATTTTATCATGAAGATGTATGTAATAAACATATACACAGAAACTGACAGAAAAAGAGAGGAATAGAGAAATCCATAATAACAACTGGAGAGTTTAATACCCTTCTCCCAGTACTTGATAGAATAAGTAGACAGAAAATCAGTAAGGATATACCAGATATTAAAAATGCTATCAGGCACCTTGAGCTATTTGACATTTATAGAAGACTAGCCATACCTGAAAAATATGCACTGTATACAACTGCACGTGGAAGTTTTGTCAAAGTAGACCACAATCTGGGCCATCAAATGAGTTTCAAACATTTTCAAAAGATTGAGATACTACATAATATGTTTTCTGATCATAATGCTATTAAATTAGAAATTGTGTATATATATATATATATATATATAAGACCACTTGGAAATTGAACAACAAACTTCTAAATACCCCATAGTTGAAAAAATAAAGTTATGAGGGAAATTACAAAATATCTTAAATCAAAGTATACTGAAAATGTAATATTTTGAAATTTAGGTAAATTGTGAAATTTACGTAAAGAAGGGATTAGCAGAAATTTAGAGCTTTCATTCCTAAATCAGAAGAAATAAGAAAGATTTAAAATCAGTGGCATAGTTTTCCTCTTTAATAATGTAGAAAAATATGGTCATATGAAACCATAAAGTAGTAGAAGGAGAGAAATAAATAACAAGACAATAATCCAAAATGGAAAACAAACAATAAAGATTTACAAAAGCAAAACTTGATTCTTTGAAAAGATAAATAAAATTGGCAAGCCTCTAGTAAGAACAATCAAGAAAAGATACAAATGGCCAAATCAGTAACTAAAGAGGGGATATCATTACATATCATACAGATATTGAAAGGATAACAAGGGAATATTATGAAAACTTCATGTGAATAATATCAACAACTTTGATGAAATAAATTCCTTAAAAACGTGGCCAAAACTGACACAGGAAACATAGAAAATCTGTATAACCCTATGTTTATTAAAGAAATTGAATTTGTTACCAAAAACATTCCTAAAAAGACAACCTCAGGCCCAGATAGTTTCCCTGGAGAATTCTATTAAACATTTAAAGAGGAAATAATATTAATCCGACACAAACTTTCAGAAAATATAGAAGGAAAAACACTTCCTGGCTTGTTTTATGAGCCCAGCATAATCTTCTTAGCAAAAACTGAAAAAGATATAAAAAAAATTACAGGCTAGTATCCCTCGTGAGTCTAGACACAATAATCTTTGAAAAATAATAGCAAATAAAGTCCAGCAATATGTAAGATAGGTAATACCTCATGACCATGTGGAGTTTATCTCAGCAATGCAAGTTTAGTTTAACATTTGAAAATAAATCAATGTAAATTCACCAGAATGAAGGAGAAAAATAGGATCTTCTCAATAGATGCAGGAAAAGCATTTGAAATAATTTAACAGGCATTTATAATAAACACTCAGAAAACTTGAAGAGACAGGAACTTCCTCAATCTGATGAAGGGCTTCTGTGAAAACCTACAGTTCATATCATACTTAATGATAAGAGACTGAATGATAACTTTCCACCTAAGATCTAGTAAAAGGCAAGGATATCTCTTACTATCTCTGTTCAATATTGTACTAAAAATTCTAGCCAGAGTAATAAAGCAAGAAAAAATAAATTAAAGGTATATAGATAGGAAAGGAAGTGAAACTGTTTTTATACACTTATTCCTTGATTATTCACAATAGAAAATCTTATGGACTATACAAAGCAACTACTGGAGCTAACAAGTGGATGTGGGAAGGTCACAGGATCAATATACAAAAATTGATTATATTTTTGTGTGGTAGTGGCAAATAATTTGAATATGAAATTTTAAAGTCAATTTGCAATAGCATAAAAATACAAAATACTTAGAAATAAGCTCAATAAAGGAATATGAGGCCTCTACATTCAAAACTAAAAGGCCTTAGAGAAATATACATTGCTCATGAATTAACACTCAATGTTGTTAAAGTTTCATTTCTTTTCAAATTGATCTCTAGAGTCAATGCAATCTGAGCAAAGACCTCCACATTTTTTTCTAACCTTTAGAGAAGTTGTCAAGTTGACTTTAAAATTCATATGGAATTGCAAATAACCTAGAAAATAAGAACAAAGTTGGAGCACTCACACTATCTAATTTCAAAACTGTCTATAAATATATAGTAACAAAGACAGATTATACCACCCCCACCAAAAAAACCCCACACATTTGTCATTGTAACAGAACAGAGAGAGAGTCCAGAAATCAACTCCAAACAAATGGTCAATTGATATCAACAAAGGTGACAATGTAGGTTAACTGGGAGAAGGAAAACATTTGCCACAAACAGTGCTTGAAAAACTAGATAAACATATGGAAAAATGTTAAACTTTGGCCTATATCTCACACTACACATGAAAATTAATTTTATATGTATTAAACACCTGCAAAGAACTAAGATGGTAATGCATCCATAATGACACATAGGGGAAAAAAATCTCTTAACTTTGGAGTAGGCAAAGACTGTTTAGAGGATACAGAAATCCCTAGACCTAAAAGAAAAAAATGATGTCAGACCTCATCTGAATTAAAAACTTCTCATTATCAAAATACAATATTAAGAAAACAAAAAGGCAAGCAACAGACTGGGTGAAAATATTTGCAATACATATATCCACATATCCAGACTATGTAAGGAATGCCTAAAAATCAATAACAAATAAACAAAATTTTAAAAAGGGCAAATGACTTGGATAGGCACTTCAGAATGGAAGGTCTAAGAGCAACCAATAAGCTCAGAAAAAGTTACTCAGCATCATTAGTCATCAGGGAAATTCAAATTAAAACCAGAGCGAGATCATAGTTCCTGCTTACTAGAATGACTAAAATAGAAAAGACTGACACATTCAAGTGTTGGCAAGGATGTGGAATACTTCGCATTCTTAACAGTTAAACGTATGCCTACCCTATGATTTGGTAATTGCATTCCTGGGTATTTACCAAAAAGAAATGAAAACTGTGCCCTCAAAAAGACTTGTATAAGAATGTTTCCAATATCTTTATTCATAATTGCCTAAAAATGGAAACACCCAAATATAGCAAATGGATATGCAAAATGTGGTATATTCATAGAATAGAATGCTCATAAGCAAACAAAACAAAGTGGACTATAATAGAGGCAAGAATGTGGATGAATTTCCGAAACATGTTGTGCAAAAGAAACCAGGACCCAAAAGACTACACATTGTATGATTCCATTTGTATGAAGGCAAAACTAATCTATGGTGATAAAAATCAGAATATTGGTTGTTTATGAGAGGTGGGAATTGACTGGAAGAGGGTATTGAGGAACTTTCTATATCTCAGTCAGGATGGTGGTTACACAGGTATATACATTTATCAAAACTCTTTGTATTTTACACTTTAAAATCCATGAATTTTGCTTTATGTAAATTTTACCTCAATTTTTTTTTAAAAAAAAGTATGTGCTTTAACTGAATCAACTCTCGCCTGAAGTGTTTCATCCATTTTGCTAACAATTTCCCCAGACCCTTTGATTAACCCTCAAAGCTTTGTTGAAACTTTTCTGCCTATTGCCTTGATTCTAAGAGATGTGATGGAACATACATTGTCAAGATTTGGAACCCCGGGGAATGTTCGAGGTTAAGGAAAGAGGTACCTGATAAAAAGCCCAGATATGGCCTTGGGCAGGCATTGCTACTTCGAGCAAGTTTTCCCTGCTCTGTTCAGTTTTTTCTTTCATAAATGATAATGTTTTCTAAATGTGCTTCATTTCTTGAGCAAGAAGGAGAAAGTCCTTCACATTTACTTCTTGTTTGATTACATATTGTAAAGTTAATAGCAAACTCTAGTTTAAAAACTTCAAAGAATGTCCAGGCTTTTTAATTTTTCCTTCTTACTGCTGTCCAAGTAATACTTTTGTTTATTTTCTGGTTTACTCTGTACTTTTAAATACTCATAGCCAAAGAAAAGAGTAATTGAATATTCAAAGCTGACAATAGTGAGATTTCAGTTTCTTTACAAATATAGGCTTTTACCACTTCCCTGTGTTTAACTGTGAAGCTGGTGTTCTGGCAGTATGATCATATGATTGAGAATTCAGCTTCAGCTAAAACAGTTTTTTGTCTTTAGCTTATACAGGTGTCATCAAGTCTTGTCTTCTTTTACTCCTCTCCACCCACCCCCAATAAATACTGCCCAAGTCTGACTGTAATACAGCTCTTCCTTTGTAGTGAATATTTATTAAACTACTTAATACCTGAATTATGAAATGTAGACAAGAGCACGTTAACCTGGCTGAGTTACTTCCTTTCTTTTTTTTCCTTTTAACACATATTCTAGCCCAGTCTATCAACGCCAGATGGCAATTACATTTTGATACACTGAATATTTACCAAGTCATGTGGTGTGCTTTTGAAGTATTTTTCTTTTTACCCTTTCCATCAAATGAGCTGACTCATCCCTCATTCATTTATTCTTGCTTTTAACAAGTTGCATTTTTAGAAACTTGACTTCAGCTTTATCAAAATGATAAACGATGTTTTAAAATGATGCATCAGAAGTTCTGAAGGGCTGACTACATCTTACGTCCTATGGCTATCATGTATATTGTTTAATTTTTAAATATTATTAATGTACCAATTTTCCTCACATATTTTAATGAAACTTTACTCCAACTACATTATTGTGTTAGCATAGAGGAATGTGGTGGGAGTATATTTGTACTTAGACAGCTTTAGGATATTCATGCAATTAAAGCATTTATGGCTGAAATAGCTTAAAATGACCATGAAAATAACAACTGAGCAACTGATATTTATGTTCAAGTCCTAAATAAAGAGTCTCATAATTCAGGTCTAGTGAAAGATCCAACCTATTAGAAATAGGTGCAAGCCTAATAAAGTAATCGTAATGAGAAAAAGAAGAAAACAAAAAGGACCCCAGGATACTATGACCCTCATGTTTTCTTCTTGTTTTCTTGGTCTTCATAAAAATATGCATTTGTGGGAGCAGTCTCAGGATATTTCTGTAAATAAATGCAGATATTCCTTAATCTAGGGATATGAAAAATAAAAGAAGAAAGTATTGATGGATAAAAGTAAATGGCATTGAAAAATGTGGGTGGAGGCCAATGCATATTCTAAGAATTCTTCCTGGCCTATTGATCTGTGAAGACTGTTTTCAGTTATTATTTAAGTTTTTATGGCTACTTGTCAATGATTTTTCAGAAATAGTAGAGAGTATTGTGTGTCTTAAGAAGTTAAGAATCAAGGCTTTATATAAAAGAGTGGGAGTTTTCTTTGTGAATAATTTTTTCAAAATTATTATAGTTTCTTTCCTTTTGAAAAGCAGACATTAGGGATATTTGGAGAGATTCAAACAAAGAAATATGAAAGGACCTATTCAGTTTTTACCAAAAATCTCCCATGATACTCTTATCCATTATATGTTCTAGGTCTGTTGTGTAATTAAAATTGCTTCTATCTTTTGTGTGTGTGCGTGACACATTTTGTATAGTGCCTAGTCTGGAGTAGTTCTCAAAAGTATTGATTGCTTTGTTAATTTGTTAATGCGTGTAAAACTCTAAGCGTAGTGCCCGAAACATAGTGTGTGTTCAGTTATTCATTATTCTTGTACTAATATTGCTGCTGTTATTATTGCTACTTTGAAAAGGAAATCTCTAACCAGCCTTTAGAAGTTATTTCATTTAGCTTATCCTTTCATGAAAGATTTGGGAACGATACAATTTACCTAGTGTCAATTTAAAGTAACTTGAGTTATATTCTAGAGGCAAAAAAAAGGGGGACATTCTAGGAGCAAAACACCACCAACATGACTGAATTCATTAAAGTTTGACTTAGAATTATTTTCTATGTGTGTGTAGAACTTGAGATCAAATAAATGTTATCCCTGTGACACATGTGGAATTTCTCTCTCTGTCAACTTTGTCAGCTTGTTCACCTACATGACCCTCTAAAAGAGGAAGTACATCCTGATGAAGTATGCCCATGAGTCACAAAGCAGACTTAAGTCCATTATGCAGCCTTTCAGGTTTTGTCGCTCTATAACGCTGTTAGTGCTTTCTTTAGAAAAGACTCTCATGGAACTCCACATTCTCTTATTAAATGAGCCCAGAAGATTTTCCACTAACCTTTCACTTTTAATCACCCTTTTGTGTGTAATCAGCTTCTCAAGAACTGAAATTTCTGGAGTCTATTTATCTTCTTTATTTTATGAATTTCACTTGAATGATTCTAACTTCATGGAGACTCATCTGATTGAACGGCAGCATTTTGTATTCAGTCAGCAAGAAAATTAGTAGTGAAAGCATTGTGGTGGGCATACACACAAAAAAGGAAGGTTTTCCACGTAGTTTATATTGTATTCCTTTCCCCAGGGTAGAGTAACAATGAAAGAAAAACATGTCTTCCTTGGCTCCTTGGCCAGATTAAACCGTGGGGTAATTAAGTTATTGAATTATTTGGGGAGATAGGAAATGGATGGACATAGGTGAAATTTTTGAACTGTGAGACACTTCAAATGTGATGAGGATCATTTTATGTAGCAACCTATTGGTCAACTGCTTAAAGCTGTATTACTTTTAATCTTTAGATATTTAATTTCTGAGCCTGATGGTTAGTCAAAAGGATGGGAGTTGGAATAAATCATGCCGTTTGCCTTACTTTATTTTGGGAGGCACTACTTTCTGTATCTGCATTGCTTGCATTTGTTGCCTTTTGGTTGAAACTTAGTGATAATCCTCTGACAACGTCAATGATCTTCACCTACTGTATTTGTGAACTTTGAAATACATAGGGACAAATTCCAGTCAAGCTCAAACGTTTGGTTTTTCTAAATTCTCTCTGTATTTCGGATGGAATTTCGTTCCTCTATTACGCTGTTGTTCTAAAGGATTATTGTGTGCAGTTGATCAAGTGCTATCTTTTAGAGGGCAGCCTTTCAGTGCCGTGTAATGTAACCTTATTATTGCATACAGCACAAATTAATAAAGTTTATTAACTGTACTTTTACGAATGGCATTTTCTAAAGTTAAATATTACCATTCTGTTCTATCACTACTTGGAAGACTGTTCCGATATGGTGAGTTTTCCTTTAACAAGAAAAGATTGTCATGTCTCCTCATTTATCCAATGATACTTAGTGCATTAGGTCTTTGAAAGTATTAACTGTGAAAATGTATATAAAATGCTTAGCAAAGTGTGGTACACAAAAAGCCTTCAGTAAATGGTTCCTATTGTTATTACGTATAATATGTTTATAGTTATTAATGATATTAAAATACTAATAATAGTGTGATTAGTACAATGTCTAGTGTGTAATAAATAATAAACATTAATTATGTTAATTAATAGATTCCTTAGTAAATTTTTTATTAAACTGTGGTGCTCAGACAAAAATGTAAGGAATATCATAATGAATTCAATACTACAGGTAGGATAACTAGTCAAAACATGACACAAAATTTATTTAAAATTTACATGTAAAGTACATCTTTTTACCCTTCTGATAGACAACCATATCAAAGTACAAGTAGAGAACATGTTCTATAATGTGGGAACACTAATCACCAGAGGCTGGTGAAAAATCTCTAAGATTAACCTTAAAAATAATCTAGTATTGGGGCTGACCTGGTGGCGCAGCTATTGGGTTCACTTGGGCAGCCTGAGATTCGCCCATTGGGATCCCAGGTGCAGACCTGCACACTGCTTGACAAGCCAGGCTGTGGCAGGCGTCCCACATATAGAGTGGAGGAAGATGGGCACAGATGTTAGCTCAGGGCCAGTCTTCCTCAGCAAAAAAAAAAAAAAGAGAGAGAGAGAGAGAGAGGATTGGTGGCAGATATTAGCTCAGGGCTAATCTTCCTGAAAAAAAAAAACTAGTAATATCTTCTTTTTCTTACTTCTCACCTTCAATTTTTTTTGTTTTTTTGAGGAAGATTAGCACTGAGCTAACTGCTGCCAATCCTCCTCTTTTTGCTGAGGAAGACTGACCCTGAGCTAACATCCATGCCCATCTTCCTCCACTTTATACGTGGGATGCCTACCACAGCATGCCTTTTGCCAGGAGGTGCCATGTCAGCACCCAGGATCCCAACCAGTGAACCCTGGGCTGCCGAGAAGGGGAACATGCAGACTTAACTGCTGCACCACCAGGCTGGCCCCTCAGGTTTTTTTTAAATGATGGAAGTTAGAGATTAGTCCTTTTTCTTCCACCCAAAAATTTTATCAATTAGTAAATGAAAAGATATCAACCAAATACCATCTGGTCAATTGTCCAGTGATTGTTGCAGACGGTGAGTGCTCTCAGGATTAAATATCTTTCCTTTGTCTCATACAAATGTCATGATACTAACTCGTTACCCCAGATCCAGTTTAGAGAGATACTACAGAAGTACTGAGTACTTACTAAGTACCTGCATAGTATACGTAAGACAGGTTTCATAGGTAATCATCATTTTAGACATGACTAAACCGAGGTTTAAACAGGTTGGCTAACTTGCTCAAGGTCACACTGGTAATAGGTTAGTGGAGCTTGGGTTCAAATTCACAGCTGTCTGAGCCTAAGTCCCTGCTTTTCCTAGCAGATCAAATTGCTTCTTTCACTTAAACTAAGTAAATTGCCAAAAGCTTTTCCCAGAAGTTGAACCTCACTTTAGACTTTTGAGACCCCCAGCTGCCACCTCTGGCTTCCTATTCTTAGATCCATTACCTTTGAGTTACTGAAGGAAGAGCTACAGAGGTGGAGGGAAGAAGAAAAGGAAGGTTGTAAGAGAGGGAATGACGAACTTTCCCCTTCAGCTTCCTCTCGATGATGACTTTTACCTTTATTCCCAAGAGGGAAAATGGAAAGTCCTTCCTTCTTGGGAAGTGTGAAGCTGCCTTGACTAAGTTCCTTCCGATCAGTGATTAACTAGCACCTCTGGCCCAGAATTCGAAATCTTTTCTTTTCCCTTCTAAAGGTAACTCTTAAACCTTCCCTTTTACTTAATCTGCATATTGTACTGAGGTTATTTATCTTCCAATGTTTTGCAGGTTCCCTTAGGAATCCCCTTAGCAACTGACTTCCATACAAACTGCCTGGGAAAGTTTAAGGGGATCAAATCCCTTGTAACTAAACAAAATAGAGGGTTTGAACGGAAATTTAATAGCAAATTAGACTGGCATCATTACCGGACGATGAATGAGACTTTTGTTTTCTTTACATTTACAATATAAAAGTCAACTAACTCTCCTTTATGCAATAGACTGGAAGAAAGAGATTATTCTATTTTTTGGCTTATTGTGCAATATAGCTTGCTTTCACCACATTTTATCAATACAAGCTCCAAAGCAAATCTTAAACTTAAACTCTTTCCCATTGCCACTGCCTGTAGTCTGTTGCCTTGACTGGCAAACGTTCTGAATGGAGTTTTCATGAGGAAGGAGAAGTTTTCACTAGAAGGCAGTAGACTCCTTCTCCAAATACAAACACTAGTACCAGCGAGAAAAAAATATACCTTGCATTCTCTTTAAACTAGAGCTTCCACTTTTCTTGATTCCCACGTAGACATTTTCCAAACTTCTTCCATCCGCCATAATCCTACTGAGAGAGGACATCAAGATAAAGGCTGGCTGGGGGACCCTCCTTTTTGGCCCATAGACTCCTATTGTTCTCCCACTTAGCTGCTTTTCATATAGTCTTTCTCTCTTGCGTGCAGGTTTTTTGAAAACTGAGAAATTTGAGAAAAATTTATTCCTAAAATGGTTATGCCCTATTTTTGATAAAGGGCCTTGGGAAAATGACTAAGGATAAAAAGATGACTGTCCTCTGTCAGTATTTCTGATCACCTTCATTAATTCTGCTAATCCTTTGCATTCTTTTCTGACCTGCTCCATGCTTTGGACTTTATGCCATAGTTGAGGGCTCTATTTCATCAGTATTTCTTTTCCTTCTATTCCTCAAAGCTACATAATCTGTTTACTGAAGGACTAAGAATGAAATATCTCCTACTTTATAGTTTTCACACACATTCTTTGTAATTGTGTCGTCAGAGAAGTGTTTGTGTCTATTTGGTAGATCCAAATGGTCAAATAAATACCAATTTAATGGATCAAATTAATTTGGCCACTTGATACCAAAAGTGTGTTTGTACTATAAGTCTGTTAGCTCAAGGAGTCATGTTAAATCTCCATGACTCAACATCCCTCTTTGAGGTGCTGGTGGAGGGAGGAGGGTGGGGAATGTAGGGGAACTAATAATAATATTACAATAAGATGACTTTTACATTCAACAATACTGTCCATTGTAAACCGATGCCAGCCAGAAGGATATCAGGAAACAGCTGGCTGAAACAAATATAGTTGAAACATTTCTGGAATTAACAAATGAGGCCAGTTTCCGGATAGTGCCATCAAGACAAAGACATATAATCCTTGAGTGATTGGGAAGAGGGGGAGAGGTGAGGTTGAGGGATCTTCACCATTTGGCTATAAAATTCATTAGATTTGTAAGTAATGCTTTAAATGGTATTCATAAAGGTTTGAAGTGGATATTAAGTAATCATATACAGGAATTCTTTGATAATGTACTTGTGTTTGAGAACAGTCGGTAGTAAAGAAAATTTTTGTACATAAATATTATTTACATAAAAATGGATATATGCATTCTTAAAGAAAAGAATAGATGATCTTTGGTATTTGCTCACCAATATAGTGCCCCACAATGAATCCTTTAGAACACTAACATTTTATTTTTATATAGGCAACTCTTACTATATTTTCCTTGGTCTTTGAGCTTTGTAATATTCACTTCAGCTGATATCTGTGGGGCCCATAGTTTGTGTGTGTGTGTGTGTATAACAAACTGTATTATATCAACAGTAAATGTATGTGGTTTACTATAATATGCTATTGAATATTCATTATCCATAGGAAAAGAAATTTTTTTAAATTTCTAAACTAATTTTCTGTTTGTTTTTTCATTTCTAGAGCTAGTGAATTCATTTAAATTATATCCTAAATATGCTTTATCCTTCCTACCCACAACTAAATAATTCTGTGATGTGAGGGCTTGTTAGTCCTGTTTCTCTGTCTTACTGACCATCTTGACAGCATCAATAATTAGACACAAAATGAATGAACTGCAATGATACGCAACAACATGGATAAACCTTAACAATATCATATTAAGTGAAACTAATTAAATCTGAAAATATTATATAGAGCATAATAGCATGTTATAAAGTTAAAAGCAACCAGAATACATACATATTGCATATATATATACACACACATACACATATATGTATATACAGACACATAAATTTAAGAATACCTATAGATGTGATAAAACTACATGAAAAGGAAAACAAAGAAATGATAAACATTAGAATCAGGATAATGGTTCTTTTAGGTAGAAGAGGCAAGAACGTAAGATGGGGTAAACTGTATGGATAGATGTAGGTTATTATAAAGTTCCTAGCTCTTCTTTCAGGAACTTAGTTTGATGGTTTATTAATTCATTAAAAAATAACTATGTGAATAAAATTAGGCCAAGCATGGACAAATAATGAGTATGCATCATGTTCCAAGGATTATGATTAATCTGGTTCTGTGCACTTGAGGTACACAAAAAAAGCCACAATCACTGCATTAGTTTTCTATTGTTACAAAAAAAAAAGTTACCTCAAAACCTATTGACTTAAAACAGTAAGCATGTATTATCTCTCAGGAATCGCTCATGATCAGGAATTCAGGAGCAGCTTAGTGGGGTAGTTCTGGTTTCAGATCTTTCATGATATTGCCGTCAAGATGTCAGCAGGGCTTGCAGTCATCCGAAGGCTTGACTTGAGCTGGGGGATCACTTCCAAGGTGGCTCACTCACATGGCTCATAAGTCGGTGTTGACTGATGGTCTCAGTTCCTTGCCATGTGGACCTTTCCATAGGGCTGTTTGACTGCCCTCAGGGCGTAGGGGCTGGCTTCCCCAGAGTGAGTGACTGAAGAGAGTAAGGAGAAGTAGAATGGCCTTTCTGACCTAGCACTAAGTCACACACCATCACTTTTACCATGTTGCATTGGTCACACAGACCAACCCGGATACACTGTAGGCAGGACTATACGAGGGGGTGAACACCAGGAGGCAGGGATCCTAGGGAGTCATCCTGGAAGCTGGTTACCACACAAACCAATCTGGCTTACCTTGAACTTCTAGCTCTTTTATCTGCTATAACTCTTAAATTCTAAACATTTCTCCCTCTTCTGCTCTTAGTGGCATTGGAGTATTTGTTCTCTCTAGAGTTGGAGCAGAAAGAAATAACTTTCTGGCTTTTGATATAATAATACCAACTAACATTCTGATTTCAGTCTTTCCGTTTAATTTTTTAATAAACAATATATTAGCTTTCTTCTGCATGTGCTTTCAATTGTGTTCAGCTGTAACATTGTTTTCTTTTCTGATTCTATAATTTCTCATTTTTAACCTTCTAGGCCTCATCCTTCCTAAATATACTTGGAACTATTAATCACTTTTTTACTATCATGGATTTTTTCCCCAAAGCTGTAGATTTATTAATTTGCTTAATTAAAGATTTTTTCTATGGTTCACTTTATAATATTTGTCCAGATGGCTTTTCGTGCATTCAACAAGTATTTATAGAGAATTATATATGCCAAAACAATAGGGTCTCACTGTCAAGCAGAATTGGGAAGGTATGGGAGTGAAAATATGTAGGAAAAGGAAGAAGAGTGTTATAAGGAAAGGTGAGGGCAGAATATAAAGTAAGAAATAAAATTAAGTAGTTGGAAGGATTCTCAGTTGTTCTACAATACCCTTCTGTTTGAAAGAACTGCACCTCAACCATGCCAGCCTAATAGTTGACTGTTACACTCAAAGATCAACTGAGAATCATATACCAAAATTCCAAGGTCAAGCTTTGTGAAACTTTAATACTGCTGGGATTTTTCATTCCTCTCTATGGGTGAGATATTTTAAAATGGTGGTTCATTGATCTGATGGAAGATAAAAGTGTGTAGATTTATGTTTATTAATAAGAAAAACTTGTCTAGTACTTTATAAGTAACTGAAAATTAACCACACAAATAATCCCTTTCCCACTATTGCTTCACGACTTGTCAAAATGCATTCAGGTGAATAAAGCACAATGGGATCAATTGATTGAAGAATGTGCAACACAATGTTTGCTGTCCCCTGTGTCCTATATCAGCTCCCAGCCCACATCTCTAAGACAGGGATTTTCATTAGAGGGTTTCTTTTGTTCCTTATTAGAATTCATTTCATTAACAATGGAAAAG
Organism: Equus quagga; assembly: GCF_021613505.1. Taxonomy (NCBI): domain Eukaryota; kingdom Metazoa; phylum Chordata; class Mammalia; order Perissodactyla; family Equidae; genus Equus; species Equus quagga. The sequence goes on along the minus strand of NC_060270.1, from coordinate 16,578,199 downwards.
GAAGAAAATTATTTAGAACAAGAAGCCATCAGCACAACAAAATAGCACATGGAACAAGTAAGGAAAATTTTGCAACCTCAAAAGAGGAACACTCATGAAGGAATAAGCATGTTCCAACCATATGTTTTTGTGTAATAGTTTACAAATGTATCCAACCACATAAAAACTAAAATTAGCCATTTTGGCGGGAAAGTTGACCCCTTTTCTTAACAGTGAAGATTTTAGTATAATTATCTTTCATATAAAAGGAGAGATGACTAATAATGTTATAAAATGTCATAAAATATTTTTTCCTTCAATTTCTGTCTAGCTAAGACTTGTAGCTTAAGTCAACTGAAGTCTAATTCAAATTTTGAAACCTTTTCTACCGGATCAAGGGGCACTTGCTAAAACAGATATAGACATAATATATCATCCTATATTCTTCCAAAATGGCTTACGGTGTGTTCTAGGATTACCTACCATAGTCTCCAAAGAGGTGAACGACTAGTGAGACGATGAAAAAGGACTGAACCACATTCACTTTGTTCTGGAGTTCATTTATCAGTTGAGTATCAAACCTGGGAGGTTGGACTAGATGAATCTTAGAATCCAAGGTTGCCAGCTTATGGAGACAGTAAGAATTAGCTAGAAAGGTTTCCAAGAAAGGCTAAACTCAACTTGCTATGACGAATTATTTAAAACTTGAAGTTTGCAGGCTTCCGGCCCTATTCTGATCTCAGCCAGACATTGGCAATCAAGAAAAGTGCTCATTTTGTGGTCCCTGAGCAGCTGTCACTCTCCTAGACAAAACTGCACAATCTCAAGATGCTCTCTTGCCCACAGACGAGATCCGTTCACTACCACCTCCACCAAAATTTCCCCTTTTCCACCCTGAGCTATTTGTTCATTCCTAGATTGCCAATATCAATTTAAGTGCTGATCAAATTCTAGAACATCAAAGTAATTAACAATAAGGTGTGAAGGTGGTTTACAGGTTCACAAGGCAGATTTGCATTTTAAAAGTGGGGCTTGTTAAACACAAATGAACTTCTAATAGATGGAATGTGTGAGAGAGATTTTTCTCCCAAGGGATGGGGGATGATTTCTAGCGCTCTTTTTCAGCCCGGGGATACTAAGTACAGTCTTGTTGGCATTCCTTTTTCCTCTACAGCCTCTTGCCATTCACTCCTCTTTTTATGTGACCTCGTTGGCAAGCAGAGTATATTTAAAATAGAGAGTCATTAGTTAGAGAGTTGCTTGATAGAACCTTGTACAAACCTAAAGATCTTGAGCCTTCGAATTAGGTACTGGAGCTCTAATTCTCAGAGTAGTCAACTTAAAACAGACAAAAATGCCATGAGTTACTGGATTAGCTCTCCATTTAGTGTATTTACCTACTTAAGTATTTGGATGAAGGATAATTTATAAGAACTTTTCCTACAATTATTAAAAGCTCTAAAGAAATGCCTTTTAAACAAGACATGTCAAGACTTTTTAAAAAATAAAAATCACTTGTTTACATTCATATAGATGAAAAACTAAAAACACTTTCCATATAATTGTGATGTCAGATAGATTAAGAGAAGTAAGTTTTAATGCCCATGTTTTTTTCTGGGCCAAAGAATTTAGAATTTCAGAGAAGAAAGAGGAGAACATCAACAAGAATAAAGAGGAATATATCTGTAGGGATCCAGTAATCTCTTAAAAATTTAAAGAGAAAATTCTTTCTGCTCCACAAACTAGCCTTTCCGTTTCAGCTCCTCTTAGTTCAAGTTTCTCTTTCCTTTTGAGGACAGATTATCTATATCAGGAACTTGTGAAATCACTAACAAAACTTTCGATCAGAGTTGTGTACTTTCAATTTCAACCTTTCATTCTCTGGCCTCAGTGCACAAGGTCCCTAATCTTTCTTCTTTGATCTTTGTGGGCCATCAATGTCCTTGCACAGGTGTCACCCAGAAATGTGATGGAGCTTGTCAGCAGGAGATTCTAGTGGAAGATCCCTGCTCCCACACGTGTGGCTCCATCTTAGCTGCTATGGGCAATTTTTCTGCAGTCCATACAAGTGTCCTAGGAGTGAAAAAGGGGAAAGCTGTCTTTAATATAAAAAGAAATAATAGTAAATATGTTGAAATTATGTTCGCTTTTTACATTATGTATAGCTCTTTCACTTCTGGTTTTTCAAATATCCTTAAAGACAGTTTAGGAGGGGTTAATAATGATGTTCACAGAGATTATTTGAAGTTGCCAACTGAGCAAATAGTTGAATTAGGATTCAAATCCAAGATTTAAAGAATTTCATTTCAGATCTTGTGCTTTTTTCATTACAACAAATTTTAAGGGCAGATATGTCTCCTTGTATGAAATAGGGCTAAAAAAAAACCCAAGACTACCTAAAATTAGGAATCGTAAATAATTTATAGAAATCTGATTTTCTAAAATTATTCTCATCTTAAAATAAACTTTTAGATGGCAAGAGCTCTCTGGTTTGAGATAAAAGTAATACAGTTTTAGTTTATCTCTTTCTCTTTATAGAAGTTGACCAATAGCGACTATTTTAATTTGTCCTAAAGAGAATGATTATCACTGTAAATGGTGTTATAAATAACTTTTTTAAAGCTTATATTTAGGATAACCTCATAATTTATTATCTAAACTGGGACACTTTTGAGAGTGAAAGTGGCCACTATTAATCATTGTGCCTGGAAAATTGGAACTGGAACTGGAATTATCCTGAGTAAACTGGGAGATATGGTTACCCAAATTATAAGACATAATTCTCAGTCTGAGAGTGATGCATTTTGAATGAAAAAAGGCCAGCAGAATGAAAATCTATATATTTGACTTGTAACTTGCCTTGATTGCCAGTTCCCATGAAGTTGGTTCTTAGGCTCTACAGGCACCATAGAATGCTTCGCTCTCACGTTCTGCCCAAGAAATGACAGAGTGTTGGGGCATCCATTTAAGACTGGAAGGAAAATAGTCGTCTGCTGAGATTCAAACCCCCAATTTTTTTTTATACCACTGGCTACTTGGGCGCTCCCATCTGAACTTTGACTATGCACAACCCACACTCTCAGACCAAAAGACATGTTCCATGCAATATTGTCCAGTAAACCTTAGTCACTTTCTAAGGGTCTAAGTGACAAATCTTAAGCCAACATTTGGAATGTTAAAAAGGAAAATCTATTCAGCAGTTAAATTATTTTTACAGCTGATCAAAATAATATTACATAATGGAAGGCTCTTAAGTCAGCAATTGATGAAAAATTAAAGAGATAAAAAACAGACTTTTACCCATCAAAGCCAAATTTGATAGCATAGGACTGTATTTAATCTTAGAATATCCTTGTAACAGGCACAAAAATACATTTTATTTTGAAGAAAGATACTGTTCCTGAGAATGTAGTGCTATGTACGGTACATGCAACATGCTGTCTTCCAAATTTTGCCTATAAAATGTTGTATTGAAAGGTGACCCTCTAGAAGATTGATACACTTTGATAGAGAAACACCACCAGAAAATGATAGATCAAGAGAGAGAGTCTGATAATTATTGCTAACTGTTGCTGAATTATTCAGAAATTCTTCAAACGAGGTTATTTTTGTCCATCTAGCTTAAGAGGTGTTTCCCCACTCAGTGTAAAGTTCAAAGTATTTGATTTGGTTCCTGAAAAACAAGACCGTTTTCTTGCAATTTAAATTTTTATTTGAGATAGAAAGTTTCCCTTTTGGACAAGAAGTTGCAGCCTAGAAGTGGTAAAATGTCTAGCGGGGGGGGAAAAAACTAATGAAACTTTGTTGTGGAAGAGTTCACAAAGGAAGACAAGATGCGTTACATAATGCAGCCCTTTGTTTGTGGTGCCTCTGAGAGAAAGCTGCCGTTTTAGCTGCAGCCGGAAGCTGCCGCCGAAGTCTCCCCAACTCCAGGCAGCTCTGAGTCTTTTTCCCCACCTCCTGCCATGATTACTCTGGCTTCTGATTAAATCACACCTTATATTTAAGGTCGCTAACCTAAAACGACCCAAAGCTACTTATTTCTCTCCTCAACAGTTCCCCATTGCTTGTAATATTTGGAAGCCTTGAAAATAGCTTCTACCCCGATTTATGTAGTCTTTTCTCCAAAAGCGAATGCTATAATAGTTTCCTCACTCAGGGTTCAAACCTCAGGTGAAAGATTTTTGGAAGCTAATTAGCATGCTAAGGAGGCTGGAGCATTTGGGTGAGTCACGGTCATTCTACCTAAGGGACAGAGAAAATGTCTTGTTGCTGGTGATTTTTGACAAGTGCTGGTTCCTCAGTTATTAAGAGAGCTGGAAGTGCGTAGCGTTTCCTTCTGTATATTTAATAGGAATCTTGTTTATGTAATCTCTTCTTTAAAACATCCATCCCTTCGGGGCTTATTCTAACGTCTTATTTCTTACTGAAGATATGTTTTACTAATTTTGGAAAACTTTTAAAAGTTTGCTTTTATTGTATTAATAAGTAAACTAGATTGTAACAAATTCTTGTCATAGAACTTCTTATTTTAGACTCAAATTTTTCTTACTTGGCCTGGTTTAATCCTCTTTTCTCGTCCTAATACAATTTTCCCCTTGTTTCAGACTGGGAATTTCATTACATATATTGAATGTCTAGTATACATAATCAAGATATGAAGCAAATGAATATTTATTTATTAAGTGCCAAGAATGTGACCAATGTTTGCCATCTAGTTAGGAAGAATAGTTTGGATAATTCAAATTAGGAATGCTATTTCTTGGTTAGCAATGTGTTCAGTAGCAGAAATCCTGACTTGAGTGGCTTAAACAAATAGGGAATTGTCTTTCTCACGTAACAAGTCCAGAGGTAGGGAGTTGCCGGTGTGTGATAAAGTCACGGCCAACATCTCTGGGATTCTATTGGCCTTTTTTTCATGCTTGTTGCTTTGTGATCACAAAATAGCTGCTGTAACTCCAAACATCATGTCCATGTTCAAAGAGGAAAGAAGAGGGAAGCAGAAGGATCACTTTGCACTTCTACTTTTATCAGAAAAGAAAAAGCTTTCTCAGAAAACAGCCTCTTGAGCAGATTGCCACATAGATCTTATTGACTAGAACTGGGTCCCAAGGCCACCCTTGGTTGCTAGGGAGGCAAGGAAATCAGGGAACAGATTTGTCATAATTGGCTTCAAACTATCATAACTCATCATCCAGGACTGAGCACATTGCCGCTCTGAACAAAATAGGGATCTAGCTGGGAAGAATTGGAGGAATGGATATTGGGCAGGCAATAGTGTCTGCACTAGCTGTACTAGTCAAAAGAAAAAAAAAGAAAATTAACGTGGACTACAAAAACTAGAAAATGATTTATAGCAGAAGTAGAACATAAGCTGGACTACAAGATAACTAAAGCAATCACATTGATAAAAGAATAGTGATAGGATAGGATACTCCAACTAAGAAAAGAACAAAAGCTTAGAAGCAGGCACATATACGCTGTACATGGGAATAGCCACTATGTTGTGAATTCCTTAATGTTTTGAAGGCAGGAAGTAAAGCCTATTCCTATTTATTTTCCTAGTGTCTCACACATAGTAGATGCTTATTGAATCATAGTAAATGAATGCATAATATTCCAATGCAAAGGTCCAGACATGAGTTCACAAATCATGCGGAGCATAGAACAGAAAATTTAAAATTTAGAGCTCCCTTGGCAATACCAGGATAAAGAGAAATGCTAATATAGTCCGGCTACCCTCCAGAATATTCGTTGGGAAGGACTGGAACCTGGGATGCCTAAACAATGTAGAGCAAGAAATGGAGGCTGAAATACTAGGTTGATGATTTGAACTTGACCTTTGAAAACTCATTTGTGTTTCTGGAATCAAGTTTTGGTAATACACAAACAATGGTCTCCAACAGGCCCTCCAACTATTAGAAGCACCAAGCCTGATACTGTCACTTGCTCCCCTTTTCCCCATGTTCTGTTCTCTGTGATCTTCAGGGATTTCCAACGTGAAGGGTAGTGCATTGGAGATTCCTTGATTCCTACTTTACAGTAATTGAAATTTTACATTTCTTTAGTTTCTATGCCAGTCACTCTGCTGCAATTTTTAGATTATTAAAATAACTTTGACTACAAATTGTTTACATTCTAATCAAGAATTTAAATGTCTTAATTGATTTAAGTTAAGGATAGGAAAAAAGAATTAATACTGTCCAAAAAAACAATCAGGTCAGTCGAAAGGCTAGTTTCACTGGCTTTTATTGTTCTGGTACTGATTTGACCAGATGACGCAGCCAAGAGTCAAACACACTTGTTTCTGCAAATACCACACAAGTAACTTCCACTAAAGGGAAATTGTGTTTCTCACTATAGGCCTGCTTATTTTTTATTCAACAAAGGGTAAGGTGTCTTGTCCTGTTTTGTTTCCTGAACCCTAGAATTTAAATTTGTCTTACAGTCAACGATATGGCTTAATAGTGGACTGAAATAATAAATGAAAGTAATTTCATTTTTGAATTGCGCTTCCATGAATCCCACATAATTTCAAAGATTTGACATTACTTTTTGTTTTCACGACCTTAATTTTACCTGAAAAATATGCCAGTGGACTGGGGGATAGGCACAGAGTTGAAATGTGCAACCTCCGTGACTTGGCATTTCTAGCACTCGTATGGTCTGTAGACATTTAGTGAGGTTTACTTCTTTCTTTAGGCTTCAGCCTCCCTGGTTGGATTAGAATACTTCAGATTATTTGAGCTGAAGAGTACTTCTTATTTTGACAAAAGAACATCTGTTTTGTTTTAATTGATTGAGGGATATATTTTCAGTGGCAGACTTTAACAACTCCTCAAAAGACTTGTAACGTTATTAATATAGCACCTGGATAAATTACTTAATTTATCTGGGCATCAGTTTTATCATCTGCAAAATGGGGTAACTGGCCTTACACGATCTCTAGCTACTTTCCACTCTAAAATTGTATGCTCTCATTTTTCAGTTCAATTCAACAAATGTTAATGGAATACTTAGTGCAAATCAATATGGGAGGACCTGGATGATTGCAGAGATGAATAATGTGATCTTTTTATGCAAGTAGTTTATAATTTGATGCATTCAAGATTGAGATGTGTGTTTCCCAACACATCTTAGCTTCTTATGTTTGGGATGTCGTTTATGAATGAGGGTATATGATTTATTCCCAGAAGGGTGGAAATTCGTTCATTTGTTAGTGTTTCTCATATGGATTTAGAGAATCAAAAGAGGAGTCTGAACTATCATTTTAGTAATATTGTGCATTTTTATCCCACCTTCATTGCAAAGAATTCAGAGCATTCCAGAACCCTTATCTCATTCATCCCTAAAGAAGCCTAGTGCATGTAGAAAAGGATAAATATAGTTATTCCCACTAAAGTGGGAATATATAATATAATATGTTGTATATTAATATTAATATAATATAATATTCCCACTTTTAATCACTATAATTTAGTGATTAGAAAACTGGACCCTGAGTTTTCTGGAGTTAATAACGATCCAGTGAGCGAGAACAGGTGGCAATCTAGGCACTCTCCAGAACTACTCAGCCAGCTCCCTTTGTGTGTGACAGTTTCTTCTAGCAAGTTCTGCAGAGCCTGATTGCTAAACCAGCTTCTACACCTGACCCTTCCTTATTCCCAAACAGCGGCTGAGTCATTGATGATTTCAGACCTATCAACAGGAAAAAGAAATGTAGGGGAAGAATGGAATGTGTGCAGCAACAGATGTGATGTGCAAGCTGTGATACAGTGATATAACGTTACAGTCTTTGGTTTGCATTAAACTAGAAGTGAAGAAAAGTTGGGGACTCCTCCATCAATCTAATCCATAAACATTGGCTAGAGGCCCAGCAGCCGTAAAGAAACCTGCACTTTCAGTAGGTGAGAACATTCTGAACATGCCCCCCTGGAAACTCTGCCTTGGTTCTTAGTATATAGCTGGAATTTTCTTAGCCTGCCTTTGAGAAGAGTCAGGAACATAGGAAATTTACTTCTTTTTACAAATCTTGCAAGCAGCCCCTTGGAAACAGGTGACTATATTTCCTTCTTTGCCTAAGTCTTCCTAGGGAGTGAAAAAGTCATATCCCTCTTTCATCTCATGGTTTCCTTAGTCAAAAGATTTGCAACTGAGGCTTAGGACACTGTTTAGCCTTCACAGTTGTATGTTTAAACAGGTGCATGCTGCACTGGTCTGGCTGAGGAAAGACAGTCTCCTCCTTCTAGAAACCCTGAGGTTAAGAGAACAATCCTTGTGCCAGCTTTCATGTGTGCTTGAGAAGGGAAGTTCAGGTGATTCTTAAGTCTTACTACCTGGTTACCAACCCACTTGCCTCCCTCTCCCATACTGCATTCTCATGAAGAAATTGATGTAATAGATTCAAGATATTATTAAATACATTCTGCATTAATATTATATGTCCTCTTTGAATCCAAGTGGCAATACAATAGAATTTCATTTTATAAATAACACCTTTCAAGCTAACACCACAGGGCACAGTACAAAAGAATCAAAATAGAACACAAATGCTGTAATCAAATGCAGACCCCAGGAAGGCTGATTAAAAAGGCATGTTGCTAGTAAGAGCAGCCGACAGGGTAAGTATAGTGGGTCAGAGCAGAAAAGCCAGCTGAACAGAAGGGCAGACTAAAATAAAACGGACTTGCCTGCCTGATTCTGTGGACTTATGACACTCCTTTGTCATCATCTCCTTTTGGACTCAGCAATGCCAAGGGAGCAGTGTGTGTATGTGTTTGTTGGCGAGGTGGGGATCAAATGTAGGTAGAATCATTAGGTTCATCCTCAGTCCTTAGACACAACACAAACAAAAGTAAATCCTAAAGACAAGTGCCGCAGCTGGCAAGGATGCCTACGGTATGGTTGTGAGACAGCCCTACAAGGCTTGCCTTGCTTGCTAATAACACTGGTTTTCAGAAAACACAACTGTAAGGAAACAGGTAGACCCCTTCCATAATAGCGAGGACAGTCAGTGCTGCTCATGGCCAGGCATAGGTAAAAACAGATGCACGGGTGAGATGGGGGCTTCGGGGTCTTAGCCTCACAGGACTTCCTTCCATAGGACCTTCTCATTCAGTTTCTCTCTGTGCTCTCAGCCTCTCACCACCACCTTTTGTAGTGTCAAGGGTTTGTGTTTTAAAACCCCACCTCTAATTATAGAGTAAAAGTTTCTGTCCCCTTCTTAAAGGAATTGAGCAAAAACACAGGCGATATTTTGGCATCTCCCTCCCCATCGATATGTAAAACCAATTCTAACAATGTCACCATATACCTGGAGGAATGCACCAAGTTGGTCATTTACTGATGCTTGTCTATTTAATATTGAGGGTAGAACAATATAGGATAGGGAGCATAGGAAAGATTCTCTAGTAATATATGATATATTTTTCTGAAAAATAGCAACTGGAATTAACAGCCTCCCCAAAATGAGTCATAGAACAGCAAAACATGGGTTCTAGATTTAATTAAAAAAAAGGAGAGAAAAAGGAAAAATGATTACTGGGGCGATTTTTACCTCTTGAAGCTGTGGATTGCTTGCAATGACTCTCCTGATTATCCACTTAGTTGAAATCTGGACTGGGATCACTGATGCATAAATTGACATCAATAGTTTAGTATTTCTGTGCACATTTTCTGGGTAATTTGTAAATTTTAAACAATTAAAACATGTTGGCAGCACTTGGGGGAAAACATTCTTATACAAATACCAGTATTGCTACTTTTATTTAAAAGAATCTTATTTTCCTTAATTCTGACTATTTATTTAGCTATGCAGAGAGTCAATTTATTAATAAAGATGAACAGTAGTCTAGTAAGTTGAGAACACTAGATTGTAATCTCCAAAGAGAGTTATTTCATAAAGTGTGTGAGCAAATAATGGTAACTGTGCCAATTATCAATGTGTTGCCTGTCAAATCCTAATTTGCCCTTCCTTGCCTTCTCTACAAAAATGTGTCTGGGTCCTTTAAATATTTTCCCTTTCCTGGCTGGTGTGAGTGTACTTTGTCAGTGGAGTGTTTGGAGAGACGTTACAGGAGGAGGGGGGTTTTTTCCTGGTTACCATGTACTCTTTTGGCAGGCGCCTGCAGTGTGCGTGGGTTTCTCCAGGGCCTGGCTCCTGCAGCACGCACATGCCTTGGTAGCTTCTCCAGTGCCTGGGGCCAGCCGCTTTCTCCAGCACCCACCACGCACGCAGGCATGCACCACACACCCACACACATAGACACACACATACACACACTGGGTGGTTTATGTAGCAGCATGCCTCGGATGAGACACCTCCCTGTGAACAGCTTTCCTGGCACCCTAGAATACAGATCTCCCGCAAGTTCTGATACAGCTGCCCAGCAATTTCTCTGCCGTTCACTCCCTCAGTGGCTGTGCCTGGTCCTCAATGGTCTGGATCCCCATCCAAGGGTGGAGGGGCCTCTTCCCTGGGCACTCTGTCTCAGCCCTACAAGTAGCACTTGCTCCTTCTATTTGCCTATTCTTACACAATTTAGAATTCTCTTTACTTCTTACTAGCTACTCCCTCATTACTTCAATCCCCTGTTACAGTTAATAATTCTTTATATTAAACTTTTCCTGTTCAAATTGGTGCGTGGTTTCTCTCTCCTGATGGACCCTGACTGATACATAACTGAACAATATTAAAATAATCTGTATTCTTTGGGAGTAGGGGAAAGCAAATATGATAAGTCTTCTCTTTATGGAATTAATTAGCAGTGGCACAACGTGTCTTATCTAGGTCTGGCTGTTAGATGAACAAAAAGTTGTGAGAATTTGATGCTAGATTGAAAGGTGACATAATAATATGATGCTATATACTGTTTTTAACTGAATATATGACTTTAAGGACCAATTTTTAAATATTTTACTTGGTTTCACTGAGCGTTTTTTAAAATCTAAACTATAGCAAAGCAAACAACAAAAGTCTCGACTCAAAAGTAATTTGTGGGCCTTGAAAAGCTGTTGCAAAATAATAGCACTATAATGTGGATTTGTAGATTCTCAATGCTAGGGTAATATGATACCCATCATTTACTGAGAACTCAGAAACTCCTCAGCACCTTACGTTAATTTGGTGAATCCTCATAGCAATAGAGGGAGATGCTGTTATTATCTGTGTTTTACGAATGGAAAAACAGGCCCCAGAAGGTTAAGGAACTGGCCTCACTCAATACGTGTAGTACGTTTCAGAGCCAGAATTGGAAGCTAGGTCTGCCTGTGAGCCACTGCACTCTGCTTCCAGAACACTACCACTGAAGCAAATAGCAAGTTACCTGGCAGAACAAACACAGAATACTTGTTCTTGTTGTTTTCATCAAAGATCCAGAAAAAGAAACTCTGAGCTATCCTAGGATGTATAGCACACCCTGACCTATTGCCGAGACAGGCAGTCGATTACTCCTACCTCACAAGATATGGACAAAGTGGGGAACTCTGGTGATCAAATGCCCAGAACCAAAGTGTTAACAGTGTATCAAAAACCCAGCAGCCTTTATTCAGAGCTGAATTGAAGGCAGATGAAATATTAACAGCAGTTCTAGCAGCACAAAATGAAATATGAGATCCTGTATCAGAAATTATTAGTAACCTGTTAAAAGAAATGCTGAAAAATGGCAGTTACCAAATTAAAACTGGGAAACAGAGCCCAAATGGGGAATTTCGAAAAGTTTGGAGGAAAATAAATGACAGATTGTCCTCTTGGCTCTTATTACCATGCCATCCTAAATCCTACTTGGCAATCCGTGGTGGAGGTGAAATAAGAACTGCATCCCTGCCAGAGCTGGTCCTCAAATTTGTAGTCCTAAGTGTCTGTGATGGTGTCTGGGATTGACTGGAAAAGTAGCTGGAATTTGGTAGCATTTGAGCTGTCTCTAAACTGAAGAGTCTGGAGACTCTTATTATGAAAAGCTTCCTCTCATTTGTGAATTGGCCCCTCTGCTCCACTTTTGGATGGCTGGCTTCCTCCATGCCGAGCTACACTGAATACTCTACATGGGAAAGCTATTCTCCTTAAATGCCTTCAAATTTAAAGCATCTATCTGGATATGTTCATGTTTATGACTCAAAATATCTAGTATCAAAAAACGAGAGAGAGGTTACAAATACCAAATACCGGGGAGTAAATGGAGATATTTTTCCCTCCGTAACTGAGAACAGAGAAATGACTATACACAGAGTTGTTGAGCAGTGGATGCCAGAGAGAAAAAGGAAATGAGCTATAGAACCATAGAATCTTGGTGTTGGCACAGACTATGGAGCTCATGCGGTCCTACCCTATCATTTTTCAATGAAGAGACTGAGACATGGGGAGTTAAGGGACTTGACTTGCCCTAGACACATAGTTGTTTACTGACAGTCAGGCCAAAAGCATTTCCCAACTCCCAGTCTGGAACTCTGTCATTCGGCATGCTGCTGCCATCCTCTACTGAAAATTAACACTAACCCAGCCTGGAACATAGAAGAATTCAGCTTATGTGGGGAGCAAGAAAAATGGTGAATCTTGAGATGGAAATCAGTCGGGGGAAAGGAGAGGTGAGATGGAGGATTCTCCTTCATTATGGGTTGCTGGTCAAGCTTGTGCAACATATTTTATCAGTTTACTCTCCCGTGCCTTCCCCCAAAAATAATCAAATAATTTGGTTGTAATTCCCCAGGGTTTATATTTATGCATTCAGATTTGATTTGCTTAGAGAATTCTCCAGCATACAGGTTATCTCCAGGTGTATATTGGTTTGTGGGTGGCGTTGCTGTTGATCCCTGTTATTTACATAAGCCTGACTTTCTCTAGCAGTGAAATGTGCTCCAGAGTCCTCATGGGGAGAATCTCTTCTCCATGGCACACCCTAACTGAGGATCAGATGGAGGTTTAAGAAGCAAGAATGATCTTCTTTTAACCCTCATGTTCTGTTAACCTCATGGAGAACTTGGGCCGTATGTGATCCTTTTAATCAGGCCCGTGAGTGAGGTAAAATAATTTTCTTTATTTGGAAGCACAGAGTGATGTGAAGTAAACCAGTAGCAAAGAAGATACAATAAAAATGTCTCAATAGGATCCTCTTTGAAATAGCAGTACAGGTCTTTTAGATTTTTTTTTTCAAATATTTTTCAGAATAGAGCAACCGGAAATGAGAGAATCAGACAGTATGATGAAAACTACAGATGGAATGCTTTGCATGGAAAGTGATTATATACAAGAGAGGACTCAGGAGTGGGTAGGCGTAGAGTTGGAAAGGAGTGGGTAACTGAAATAAGAGAAGATAATGCTTGACCAGGTCTAGTAAAATATTCCCTGCCACAACCACTGTTCCATGAAGAGATTGAGCCAAGCAGCCTGAATAAACTAACCTTAAGTTCAGAGTTGCCATTATTGTGGGAGGCCTCGGGGAGAGCACATCCGGATTTGTGTTACACAGTAATCACTGCTGGGTGTCAGCATTCATCAGCCAGATGGTCAGACCCACAATTAATCAATTAGGCTGGATGATCAACTGGACTAAGTTTTCCCCTTTGGTAAAAACCCTCATCATGCGGTCAAGGCCAATAGCGCTTTTATCCTGTTGCTTTTGGAGAAGCTTCTAAAAATCCCTCTTTTCTTTTTTAGGCCTCTAGTTGCTGGACACTGTTAAGCTCCAAGCTGCTTTGACAACATAGATACCCCAAATCAAGATTTTTCCATAATAGATTTTCAACGTGCTCTGTGTTCAAGTATGATGTTCAACATATCCAGACAGAAATAAGCTTTTTAAAGCAGCATTCTCTGAGGAGTGCTACTCAACTGATTTTACTAGAGTCTTCATGTTGGCTCCCCTCAATCCAGTGGAACGACACTGGAAATGATTCTTTCACTGGGCACTTATGAAGATGATTTAATAATCAAATAAAAATAGTAGCAATTTATTGAGTGCTCACCATGTGGCAGATACTGCTGTGATAAGAATTGACAAACACTGATTCAGTCCTTATAATAATTCAAATAGGGTGACATTATTCCATTTCAAAGAGAAGAAAACTGAGGCTAGAAAGTCCATTTGCCCAAGGTGAAGTACTTATTAAAGATATGTTGAGATGATTTAATACTCTCTGGAATGAAAAATATATAAAATTTACTCTACGTTTTCTTACACAGCTTACATATCTGTGCATCCCTAAGTGGAAACAATTAGGAATATATAGTGAGTCCTTATTGTTCCTCTTCAAAGAACTTTAAAGACATCTTTTACTAGTGTGTCCCAACCCTGTTGATTTTATTCTCTTTTCCATGCCATTCTTGCTGCACACTCTGACTTGAAACCGCTTTCTCCCTTATTTTGGGGCCGTCGCTACTATTTGGTGCTGGCTCTCAGGCTCCATCCCAGCTTCCTTATCTAGACATGGTTCCCCTCAGTTTGTTTCGGATACTAAGACTTTTCTTTATCAGTTGGCTTAGAGGGCAATTTGCCTCTTCCAAACCAAAATGTCTGTTACTGATTTATTTTTCATCTTGAACCTGGTTTTTCCCTCTATTTTATTTTCCCTCTTCTCTTGCTACATTGCAATACTACTACACAGGGAGAGGTGTTTGAAAGTCCTGTTGGTAGGAAGTGTCCCTTCTTGGTGGAGGTCTGTGCTGACTCCTTTGAGTAGAAATGTGGAGACAGTGTCATGTTTCCCTTCTGTTTCATCGTGGAACTTGTGCCTCTCTTTTCTCTTAGCTCTTCTCTACCACCACCCAAGCTCAATTTAAGGAGTGCTTCTCTTTAACCATTTTGTGGCCAGTATTTTTCAGGCTATCCAAGGACACTATTGACCCAAATGACATCTTTGAGATATTAAGCTTTTACTTATAATTGCATTACTTTGTGGAATATGAGGCTGCTTCTTGCTGTTTAACTGCAGTGCTTTGCTTTTATGTGTTTGTTTTGCTACTTACCAAGTTGGGAAGGCAGTACCAAAATACCAGAATAGTCTACAGGTAACCACCATTTCTTAAATCAAGCTTGGGAGCACATGGAAGAAAAGGTATTCCAGAAATCTTAATGAGCATCTTTTCTCCTCCAGGGCTCTACCATGCCCTCTTTTTCTGACCGTGGTACTCTAATTTGTTCTTGCTATGTTTGGTAGGCAGCTGTTCTAAGTGTTTCTCTTGCTGTTCCTTTTTCTATAATCCCACGGTCTTCACTCCAGAGCTGATGAGCCTCTGTCATTTTGACCTGCAGTATCTGTGTGCTGCACAGCCGAGCTCTGCCATCTAGACTGCCTTTCTGCTTCGTTTTGCTCCTGACCTAAACCCCCCTGCTATTCCAGGCCTGGCCTCTCATGACCAGAGACTGCTGACTCATCCTGGCCTGTGCCAAGCTGTGCAGTCGCTTAGCGATGTGGACAGGAGTCGAAGGACTAGAATGAGATCACTGAACTCATTTCACTTGTTGCTTACGGTACAGTCCAGCATGAGCTGGAAATGTAGGAACCTCAGCCTCCCGAGCAGAAAGAGTAAGTAGATTAAACACATCGCATCACCAAGTCCTCAACAAGCAGTAGGCGGGTGGCGGGAGGGGGCTCGCGTTCTCATGGCCGTGGCTAGGGCATTCCGGTTCATCAGGAGCGTTCCTTTGTCCTCTCTTCTTCCTCTCCTCCACAGTCGCACCCTCCCCCCTTCCCTGAACTTCCCTTCTGAAAATGTCCGGATGGCACAGCAATGATCTGGGCAGAAATGAGATTTTGCTAATAAGCAGCCTCCGCAAGAAATCCTGGAACAGTGACACTGTTGAAACTGCTGGTTTAGTTTGTCTACTGGGAACTCACATGAACTTGCCAACAGAATTCAAGGGGATGAAAAAAATCTTTTTTTGTTCTCCTTTTCTTCTTGATTCTCTTTTCCTTTCTGTTTTGAGGGAGGTAGTTTCAGGAGACATGGCTGCATTTTGAGTGTGGTGTAAAGTTTTCCGTCGGGAGACAATAATGTACATTCCTCTGGCAGGACGGGATGGGTTTTTTTTTGTTTCTCTTGCTGTTGTTTATTTATAAGACATTTCCTCTCAGTTAGTGGAAGTTAGATCGCAAGAGGCTCCAGTGATTTTCCTTCCACCTCCCCTCCCTAATTTCTGGGCTTCAGCACTCTGGAACACTGTGAACTCGACAAGCTAATCAGAGCAGGGAGCTTAGCAGCCAGGCCTGGACACTCTCAAGAGGCTGTGCTGATTCTCAGTCGACACTCCTTGGATCAGGAACCACAGTCCTGGTGAGTGGTGAGGTTCCAGAATTTGATGTGTCAAGGATTCTATTCTTGGTGGCTCTGAAGCAGTCAGGAAATAAAGGGTGTTTTTAAAGAAAAAAGATACATTTTTTTAAAAAAAGCTACCAAACAATCTAACAGAATGATGAAGATTTTAGTGTGCACAGCTGAGAGCGCTCCATGGACAATGGCAGAGCCTTGAGTCTATGCTCAGGACGACCCTGCAGGCATAGGTTTCCTGCTGCCACCGATGGATGTCAGCCTTGACATGCCTAGAAACACGCTTGTGGGAGGAGGAAGATAGGTGAGTGAGTGTGGGGGGAGGTAGTGTTCGGGGTGGTAGGAGGGGGAAGTGAAAGTGGGATTCGTCGTTCCTTTGGAGTTTCTCTCTACCAACTTCATGCATCTCTGTTCTGAGCATTTACATTATGCTCAGAATGCTTCCATACCCAGCTAAGCAGGAAAGAAAAGTGGATGCAAAGCAAAAGAATACCTTTAATACTGTTCTTCTGAAGACCACTTTGCTAAGAACTGGTTGCTTTTAAATGTTTGGGAACCTCCCTCCACCCGACCTTTGGAAAATATTATTTGTCACACCCTCTTCTTTATTCTTCCGCATTCATGGTATCGAACAGAAACATGCAATGAGAATCCTTATTTGGTTCCTGGGAAATTTATCATTCTGACATAGGAAAACTAGATGGCTGTCCTCACAGTATTAAACCCAAATGTAGGATTGTCCTCACTATAAGAGACTGATCAAGTGTGCTATGGGATGTTGTCGAAGGAGTGGAATGGGGGTAGTTGCATCCTGTCTGATATGAAACTAGCAGACGAGTCAACAGACCAACTTTCAGAGCCAATATGTGCCTTCCATGTCCTTGTTAATAGCTCACACTCTCCCTGGAAGTCGAATTTCAGTGGAATGTGTATTTGTCCTTTACCATCGGGTCCCTACTTAGTTGTTCTCCCAGAGGTATTTGATCTTAACGTGTTTTCTTGTCTTCCTTTCAATTTTAAGAATCTGGCATGTTCCAAAATATTAAGAGTGGAAAAAACAAAAAAGCAAAAACCCATGGTGGCCATAAAAGCATTTGACTGTATGGCAGCATCTGAAGTGAATTGTGCTTTGGACAGAGGGAGGAGTCTTTGATGTCCCCAATATGGTTCTCATAGGCTGCAACTTCCAAGAACCACAACCCGGCCTAAGGGGCACTTACTCGATGTCCTTAAATATTTGGAAAGAGAGATGCTGTTTTATTGTTTTACTTGTCCTTGCTGTTAACACATTGACAATAAATTTCTCCTAGAAGTTGAAAATGCTTTGGCAATAGTTGATTTTACATTTAACCAGCTGTGTCTTGTGCTCCCGTCCAAGCTGGTGCAGTCACCCAACATGTTACATTGATACTTAGTTTTGGAATTTTGTTTGCTGCTCTGGGCAATTCAGATTCTTCGCCATAGAACTCACGCATGTTCACATATCCCAAGCTCCCTGCAGAGACTGACTCCTGCTCCAGCCTCATCAGAGTCTGTCAGTGACCCCAGAACAAAGAATCAGCTTCCTACCACAACTTCTATAGTTTGCAAGGCACATCAGATTCCTCAGCTGTCATTGTGCTAGGAAGCAGTCTCCAGTTTGATTAGGGCCAGTACGCTAAAAATGTAATGGTATGTAATGGTAAAGTTTCCCTATTTCAGTTAGGAATGTCGGTTATGGCCATTCTATTTGTACGTATAATGTTTCTCGGAGATTTTTCCATTAGTTTTCTTGTTTGCTAAAGGAAGAAGTTGAATGGAAAATAGTGTAAAGTTTTAAAAATATGGTATAAAAAATGTAACTAGCTTTTAGCGCATTATTACCAAGACCTACAAAGGAGGCTGTGCCTCCCTCAGTTAGCGCTCAGGCTGCACACACTCCTGAGAGAAGTGTCTGTTAGTCTCTGGTAGGGATGTCAATTAGGACTGCAGTGAAGGCAAGCTGGATCGCTAACACTTTGAAAACACTTTATTATTGAAATCTCATACATCTATGTACAAAATGTTGTAAGCATTTTTAAGCAGAGAATAGGTAAACACAAATATCTAAGACTATATCCCAAAAGATGACATTTTAAAAATATAACCTGTCTGAGAAGTTTTCCTTATTGTTTCCAAGATCTGGAGTTCCACGTAGCCATGGAAGAATTCCATGGCTAAATTGGAGTAAATAAGTCAGAATTTGATCAGTACACCTCTGACAGAGAGGCAACATAATGATGCATTTTTTCCTGCTTAAATGGCTGTATGAATATTATCTGATTTTTTCAATGCCTATATTATAAAGTTTCATAGTGTCCTATCAATAATTCAATTTTCTACTGCTCATTCTGAAAATTTTAGTTTCATTTTAGAGGATGCATGTTGTAAAATGTATATTTTCTTGGATGTACATTTTAGCTGTCAGCACTTTCTATATGTTATATTCATTTAACTAGACAATCACAATTAGGCACAAACAACATTGCTAAATAACAGAATTACAATTTTCCCAATAGGAAGTTATTCTTTCTTATTTGTATGAAAATGCTTTTTGATATTTATGTGATTGCTTTTAAAAGATAGATATTTTAAAAGTTAAAAATAAGGGGTTGATTCACTGTATCATGTGATTATGTATGTATGTTAGCTTGTAAATACATATATACTTGCATAATCACATAACTATATTGAGCTATTAAAAATATAACCAAATACTAGCTAGGCTTACTTGTCTTTGAATTCAGTCAAATGGTTTTCAAGTTGACCAAAGGTGAATTATAGTTGACATTTTATCACGCTGACAATACAGAAATTTTATGCAAATATTATGAACAGTTTTTGCAATAAGATTGGTTAGCTGATAGAATTGGTAATCATCCTTTATCAAATATCCATGTTAGATTATAAGCCTAAATTCTGTTATGCACAACTTCACAATAGTAATTGCTATATGTAGAAAGTAGTTAAAATTAAGTAGAAATAAATTAAATTGCTATTAATTATATTAAATTTGAGAATATATTTAATGAATTCACTTTATTTTGTAAAAATGAATTTGTGTACAAATGACCCAGTTTATTCTAGTTTCTCAGTTGTTTAGTTGTAGTTTAAATACTTTGATGCTGTGTTTACATATCAGCATCAGCAACTACAACCCTCCAGACACCTTTTCAAGATACCCAGCCGCGTCATATCCTTGTTGAGTCACACTTATTTCTCTGAAGCTTTCCATGATAAACCAAACTAAAAGTGAACTTCCCTTTCTGACATTGATAGCATTTTAAAAATCTACAGCGTTCACTTGGCACTTATCATATACTGCTTTGAATGGAAGGTTTTTGTATGTATGAAACTACAAGTGATTAGTGAGCAAGTACTGCATTTTACGTTTATCTCCTTCCCAACCAATGTCAAATTGCCTCAGACTGAGTGGAAGATTAATGAATAGGTGACGAATGAATATCTATATGTCAATGCATTGACAGTGAGTATATTTTGCTTATCATAATGGAACAAATATGTCCAGAAAACAATTCAGTAGATTTTTCTATGTGTGAGCCCCTTAACTCCCGTATTAGATCTTCCAACTAGCTGTCAGCATCTCCAGCCCTTTGCCAAGGTAGCTTCTCGAATCCCCACAAAGCTCAGGTGATTTCTGCTGGGACATAGGTTCTTGAGCTTGCAGTGAGTCCATTCATTTTTGAGGACTTGTGAAGTTGGCCAAATAGCCAGCTTGGTCTGCTTGCGCAAAATCTGAAAGTACCAGACTCACCTATAACGTATCACATTGACCAAAGGCCTGTCCAGCTTGTCAATACTTGCTTACAGTCAGTCAGTGGCTCTTCCTTTCCTCAAACTCAACATTCAAGGAGTTCAGGCTGATGTCAGATTTTGTAAGACATGAAGACTGCCTGAGAATGCCCAGTGAACTCGACAGAGAAGGGGCAGGACAGACAGACAGCATAATAAAGAGAGGGGCAAGAGGACAGGCAGCCAAATCATTCGCATTATCTTAACAAGCACTAATTAAATGCCCCGTTTTAGACAAATAATAGCTGAAAATAGCCAAGTGCAATTGTTCCTCATGGATGAGTAGAGACATTGGTGGGATCACTTGGTGTTGCTTCAGTCATTAAGCTGTTACACGTTAAGGCACCTTCAGTGCTCTGGGAACGTTGGAGGAAAGGGGCCTTTTCCAGCATCCTAAATGGTACCCTGCTGACATGAGTCACATCTAAGGAGTAACTTTATATACTACAAACTGACCCCAATAAGCAGTAATTAAAAGAAACCAAAATATTTGTAAAATATGCTTTACTTACATCTGTTATCATTGGTCAATCAACTTGGCAAGCCCCAAACTAGATATAATTCTGCCTCTTATACTGAATTCTTTTCTGGAGCTTCTAATATAAATAAAATGGACTAGTTTCATTCTCATC
The DNA here is from genome assembly GCF_021613505.1 of Equus quagga. Lineage (NCBI taxonomy): Eukaryota > Metazoa > Chordata > Mammalia > Perissodactyla > Equidae > Equus > Equus quagga. Next base: position 16,557,496 of record NC_060270.1, on the reverse strand, counting down.
TCTTTATTTTCCCTACTTATCCTCTAGTAGACTGAATTCCTAGATGTAAGCAGCCAGAGGGAGAAAGAGAAATGATTCACATAATGGATAATTAACCCTTGAACAATGTAAAGTTAACTCTCCATAGACATGCCAAAAACCGAGATGTTTTGTTGTTGAATTTGTTCTCCTTTGGGTGTTAACACGTAGAGGACATCTCCATTAGCACAAACTTGGCACTAAACAACCTGTTCATCCTCAAGCTACAAATGCCACACACCTTCCAGTTCATTCTGGCAGGATTTGTAGCATGACATCCTCAGGGGTAGTCATGTACAAACCACTCTGAGGGGTAAAATTGTATGAGTGCCTAATCCACTTTTGAAAATGAAAGAAAAGGATCTGTTTTATGAAAAGCGCCTAATAAGGAAAGACACAAATTGTAATAAAAAGTATTAGCACCTTGCACCTCCTGCTAATTGCCTTTCTAGTCAAGAGGAATCAAAATAAAGTAATAAATGTTAGAGCTGCATCAGGAACAGAGTACAGAGAATTGTCTCTACCTTTTAATAGTGAATTGAAACAAATAGTAGACTTTAAACAACCCATATAGCCTTAACGTAGGCTCCTAACCTTTCTAGGACTCACCAACTTCATTCTTCTAATGTGAATAACAGTACCCATTCGACTTACTCATCAGTGTTATGAGGATCAGATTACAAAGACTGTTTCTTCATTACATTCATTAAACATGGATTTAACATTAAGTTATTTATTTATTTATTCAAGAAACATTTTTGAACCCATACTCTGGGTCAGGTATTATTCTAGAAGCTAAAGATTGATTCACTTATTCAAGAATATTTATTGAGGAGCACATGCTATATACCTGGCACTGGGCTGGGATACTACAGTAAACAAAACAAGGAGAAGTCTCTGTTCTCATAATGCCTACTTTTTAGGCAAGGGAGAAAAATGTAAGATATACAGCATGTTGGGTAGTGATAAGTGCTGTGGAGAACAGTGAAGGAGCAGAGAGAAAAGAGAGAGGGATTGAGAGAGAGAAGTGTGTGTGTGTCAGGGTTAAGGTTGCATTTTAAACTGGATATAGAAGGAAAGCCTCACTGAGGGGACAACATTTGAGAAAGATGAAAAGGCAAGTTTTGTGGATATCTAGGCAAGAGCATTTTTGGCAGTGGAACCACCAGATGCAAAGGCCCTGGACAAGAATGTATCTAGTAGGTCTGAGCGATAACAAGCAAGTCTATATGGAAGGATCACAGTGGGTAAGCAGAAGAATGGTTGGAGATGATGTTGAGGAGGCAGTGGGGGTCTGAGCACATAGGCCTTTATATGCTGCTATGAAGGTTTTGACTTTGTCTTTGACCATGGGAAGATGAATAAGACATGACCTCAGGTTGGTCGCTAGAGGAGAGACAGATAGGGAAGCAAATTGGGATAATGCCATGTGCCACGCATCATAATAGAGGGATATTTAAGGAACCTTGGAGCACAAAATAGTGAGTGTTCAGCTGAATGTACCTTGGGTAGAAGCTCAGGGAAAGCTTCAAAGAAGAGCTAATAAATCTATCCTGGGCCTTAAAGGATTTTCCCAGATGGTCAGAGGGAGGAAAAGCATTCAGTAAGAGGACCAGCAGGGGCAAAGACCCTTAAATAGGAAATAGCATGGCAGAGTTGGGGACCAGTATCACTGATGTTTAGTAGAGGAGTGGGGAGAAATGATGCTGTAGATGCAAGCAGGGAACAATCATGTTGGGCCTTGATTGCCATACAAAGAAGTTTTAACTTCATCTTGTGGCATTTGGGGAGCCATTGAAAGGTTTTAAGTAGAGAAGGTTAATGATCAAACTGTGTTATAGAAGCTCACCCTGGCAGCCGGGTGGAGGAAAGATTGGAGGAATGGGAGAATAGAGGCAGGAAAATGAGTTAGGAGGCAACTGAAATTGTTCAGACAGGAAACAATGAAGCCCTGAACTAGGACAACGACTCTGGGAATAGAAAGGAGGAGACACATTCAAGAGATAAGAGGCAGAATGGACACGATTTAATAACCTTTGGGCTGGGCATCGAGAGAAGAAGGAATTTTGGATTGCTCCCAGGTTTCTGCCTTATACAACTAAGTAAGAAAAGCTATGAGGAGAAGAAGCAGGTTTTGTAGGGTGGGTGGGAGATGCTAAATTTGCTTTTGAATGTGTTAATTTTGAGATATTGGGGGAGCATCCAGACCCATGTCTGGTAAGCTCTTGGATTTGCTCAGGAAAGCTGGAGGTAGGTCAAGGTTAGAGATAAGTTTGGCAGTCATCTGAATTGTCAGCATCATGGTAGTAGTTAAAATCATGGAGTGGACTTTTCTCAAGGAAACTATATTGACAGCAAAAGGGAGCAGATCCTTGGTGTCCACATGTTTATGGAACAGAGAGAGGAAGAGGAGCCTTAGGGAAGAATAGTATGAGCAACTATTATGTGCCAGCCATTGTGCTAGGTGGTGGAGGAACCAAGATGACTGGCACTCAGATGCCACCTCGGAAGTACCCACAGTTTGTACAAATATAAGAGGTTATTATTACTGTCACTACCAAACATGGGACAGTGCTAACAGGGAAAATGCTCAAACATAACAGAGAAAGTTGTGCAGAGTATTTAATTAGCATCAAGGGAGATTATTGTAAAGGCAGAATCTTGGAAAGTTTGCTGCATGCATTTTTGCTATACAGTTCATTTCTGATTTCTCTACTACTTGTGTGTGTATGTTCCAGTCTTAGCAAGGGTTCAAGCTATTGGCAAAACAAGCCAGGTGTAAATTATGGTAGAATTGAAATCGATAGCGCTTTGAAGGACTGGAGTGCCCAGTTCACATCAGGGCGTGCGTCTGTGTTCACTGAAACATGGCTATCAAGTGCACCCTGAGTCATTAGATGTGTTATCCAGTGAATAACAGCATAATGATATTTTAGCAGAGCAGCCTTATGATAAATTCTGCGTTAGTGAAACTCCATATACAGAGCAATTTCTCCTGGCCGTGTACATTGCATGGCAAAGAAAGGATATCCTGCTGCGTATCAGAAGGCTGTAATTTCATTTAGGGGTTCTATTGACATTGTAAACTGCAAGAGCAGAGCTCAAGTGGCTATTTAAGTCATGGGAACTTCAAGCTAAAATTACTGCCTAGTCCTAATCGCCACCTCCAGGGGTCTCCTACCTATACATATGTGCTTTATGTATCTATCTTTGTGTCTATAAATACGCAATCACTCCAGGCACTGAGGTGATAAACCGTCCTAAAATATGACAGGTATCTGTCACTTTTGCAGCTGGTACAGGCTAAGGGCTAAATCAGTTATATTATTCATTGAAGGTCAAATGCTAAAAGGGGGCCAGAACCCCCTGACAAGTTCAGACTACAGGTGGTACTATTTTTCTGCGTGAAGACATTCTCTACTCAATTTAATGTCAGGGTCTTCCAGCATGTTGCGGCTAGAAAAGAAGGGACTTGTAGATTTACATATACAGCAGTTTGCAGCCTGTAAGTGTGCCCCACTTTTTCCCCTCTTTGCATTAACCCAGCTCACTTGAGAAAATAGTAGTGCTGGATAGCCTTAGTATCCAGTGAGGTACAGGTTGCATAGTGCTCCATAGAGTGCTTCCCTAGATGTCAAGAGGGGACATTCTGTCTTGAGATATAGACAAGCTGAAAATTGGAAGCCATAACAATTGACTTGAATGTTTATACTCTAAGGAAAATAAATTTATATAAATTACAAATTGTCAAATAGTATTTATTAGAAGATGCTTTGGAATTGACTCCAGGAGACCAAGAAGGAAAGATTCAAAGCTACATACATTTCTCCTTGGTTTTTAATGGAAATTTGATGTTCATGCCCCTACATTAACAATCAACTTCATCAAGAGTGGACACTACACAATTGTCCGCTGGAGTCCACACTTCAGTCATTATGGTGCTGATGTTTTATTTGGTCACTTTCTTTCCTGGGCTTAGGAGTCATCTATCTACGTGCGTCTTAATAAGAAATCCCAGAAGAATTATCATGGTTCAGAAAATCACAGTAGTAATAGAACTTATGACTCTTCATAAAGTAAATGTGTTTTACAGTCATCTTATTAACCCTTATGTCACCCTGTAGAGAAATGGAGGATGGAGAGGTAGAGAGCTGGCTCCATACTTAGTAGCTAACTGAGACTAAAATTTTCACTTTCTGTATTAGCCTGTCTATTGTTACACTGCTTCATCACAATAGTTCTTTATTGCTTACATAGTATAATTAAAAATTAAAGTCTGTAAGAGCTGAATCTCTCTCATCTGTTACCATGATACTTTCATAATACGCCTGAACAACTTAATATGCCATTCTCACATTTCTGAGAGGGGCTACTGCTCTAGGGAGAGTAGCCTCAAATCATTTCTATTATGGAAAAATAGATATTCCATAGACATAGATAAGCTCTGATCTGAGGTAGCATAACTCTCCTATTGTTCTGGATGTAAGCAGCCTGGCAGAGTGATTCAGACTGCGGGCCACCTGGGTTCTGTCACTTACTAGCCATGTGACCTTGGGAAAGCTATTTAATTTTCAGTGCCTCAGTTTCTTAATCTGTAAAATGGCATTGATGGTGATACCTTTGTCATAAAATTACTGTGAGGAGTAAATGATAAGTGTAAAATATTTAAACCAATACTTGGTATATAGTAACCACTCGATAAATGTTGGCTGCTGTTATAATCATCATTATCATCATCCTTATCATTTATTCCTATGCTACAGGGTCGTGGTTCATACCTGTTAGGAAAAAAGTACACGAGTGCATGCATACACACACACACACACATACAGCCCATCCAGCTAGGAATGCTTGCTTACCCCATCTGTGGGCTTAAGTTTCACCTACATGTTAATCTCAACGTCTTCCTAAACAGAGAACATATGAAGAATACAGGCTTTGGATAAGGTCGCCTTGGTACTGCGTTCAGGCTTAGCACTGATTTCAAGTCTTAATGTAGAATTGCTCGGTTACTAGACCTTACTCCAGTTGCTCTCATCTCATCACTTGAGTCCTTCATGCCTCTCTTCCCTCTAAACTATAAATTCTGTTAAGCAGGGTCTAGTCCAGATCTATTGTAATTCCAGCTCAATAAATAAATGTAGGGTGAGAGAATGAATGAACATTCTTCTCTTTACAGCCTCTTCATTTAGGTCCTAGTCCTGGATACCTGATATTCTAAATGCTGACCTCATTGTCCACACAGGCCACTGTATTCACTATCCCTAGTTATTATTCCCAGTCTTCCAGTCCAAACTCTCCTAGGTATTTTTGTCGTCTTGCCTGATTCAAAACTCTCAGTATGACATCCAGTCAATATAGTAGGCCTGCCTTCTATCTGCTTCATCTTTTCCTTCATGGAACCATGGGCACCACCCTTAGAACTGTGTTCTTTATGCCTCTACCTTTGCCTTCTTCCCATTTGAAATTCGAACTTTAATCTTATAAGTGATTCATTATCCATTTGCATATTAATCGGATGCCCTTGGTTCTAACCTTGATTTTGATCTTCATATCATGGTATTCACACACCCCTTTCAATATTTATCATATTTTGAGAAAAATACACTTATATCAATAATAAGTAAGTGAAAGCTGATATCAAGCCCTATCTGCAAGAAACGGCATTCAACAAGCTTGCAGACTATGTATTGTACCATTTCTTATGCCTCATACAATGGTCCTTATCCCAGCTCCTTGATGAATATCACAGACCTTATATCCTGAACCTGGTCTCAGTTGCCCTATACCTGCTCCACCCCTAGGCTGGTGCTAACATCCAAAGCTTAATTAATGTAAAATTTAATTGTGCCATGATGGCATTAGTATAGAATGTGTCTAATAGTGAACATCACAGGCAAAAGCGAGAGGAGCTGAGCAGTAAAATGGAACATTGTTGCAGCTGGTAAAGACCACTGACCATTACATGTTGATATATTGATTGTTTCTTTATTGTCACTATTTGTGTTTTTTTGGACTCTTACAGGAAAGGGAGAAAAGATTTTTTAAAAAGAGAAACAGCAATGCAACTTAAATTTAGAAACAAGTATGATGCTAATCTTAATTAATATCTTTCCCTATAGTTAACAGTGTTACTGATTACCAGACATACAATACCTGCTTACAAGGACCTTACAGTTTCTATAGTCTTATTGCAGATATTAGTAATCAGATCCTAAAATTAATGAGGTAGAAATTACTAGTCTATTATTAGGCACGAAAATAAGCAGCAAAGAAAGGCAGTGAGTACTACAAGAATTAACTTCAGGGTGGTCTCTAACGGTACATGGAAGGTTTGGTAGTAGAGGGAGAACTTTAGCAGTAGATGTAAAAGCTGGGCATTGAAGGATGACGGGAAATGGGTCCTTTGGAGAGAAAGTAAGATGCAATGCAGTGGAGTGATGTTGGAAAACAGAGAAATAGGGAGAATGAAGAAAAGTTTCACTGTGAAAGTAGGCATGGCAGTGGGAAGGAAGTTCATGTGTACAGGAAGTAATGAAATTAGAGAAGCGATCTATGTTGGTGAAGATTGGGGTGTCAAATTGAAAGGGCAGGTGGTGCCCAGAACTTTTTCTTGTGGATTATGAAAACAATGGCTGTCAGATAGTTAGAACTCGATAAGGGTTTGCTGAATAGTTGAAACATTCTAGAGAGGCAAGCAAAAGTAATGAAAGCGGTACATTAGGAGTTAACCTGGTTATAGTGTACAAAGTGGACTGAGGGACTGAGACTAGTCAGATGCCAGCTGGTAGGCAATTGCAGCCATTCAGTTGTAGAGCAATCAAGACTCAAATGCAGTCATGACTGTGGAGATAAACAAGGGACATCTCAGAAAATGTTAACGGCACTCTCCGTGTCTCTTGCCTACCAACCCTAACCGTAGTGCCACCTAACTATAAATCTAGCCGGAAAATACTTCCAAAATGTGAGATCCTCTTTGCCTTCTGATTTGTTTATAGTCAAGTCCATTACCGCTTACAAGACAGGGCAAGGTTGGGGAGTGGGCCCTTAGGCTCACTTAAGCCTCTAACCATTGAGGGCTTGATTGTATTATATTCCTGAACAACATGAAATGCTCTCCAAGTTTGACCCCTTGGGGCATAAACTCAGGTAACACACAAACTCCTTTGGGTTCCCATTTATGAGTTCCTGATACACAAGACTCTGTGGGAGATCTCCCATATCATAGGGTGCTGATCTTCTCAGGGGGATTTGGGAGGAATCCTAGGTCCTTAACTATTTAGTAGTTCTTAACTCTCACTCTCTGACTCCTGAAATAGCGATAGAACCTTTCTCCTGCGTTTTCTCCCTTCTTTCTTCAGTTCAATCAGGTCAGCACCAGAAAGAAACCTCAGGAAGACTATATGCTAGCAGAGATTTCAACATCATCCCAAGATGTCATTAACCCTGAGGCAGTCTCAGAGATCCCAAGGAAATTCTGGGACTTGGTTGTGAGAAACAGTGCTCATTAGCTGGTCTTTTGCTGTGTGCCTAATTCACTCATCATTATCTATCATGCACCTGGTTGGCCTTTCTTTGGACAGTTCTGACATTTCTTGAAGTGTAACAATTTGGCCAATACGTCACATCTATATACAGCTTTCTCTTGACCAAGAATTGTGTGTACCTTGCTTTGTTCCGTTCTTAAGGCAAATGTCCCATTTTATATTGTGTTCATTTGAGTGAGTGCCTTTTCCCACCTACTGAGAGCTCCTTCTAGAAAGACCATGCCTTACTTTTCTCTGTATCTTCTGGGTTCAGCATAATGTATGCCCCACAGTAGACCACTAGGACGTATTTGACGCTCCTGATTTTATGCATTTGAACAAGGATAACTCTCTGTGAGATTTCCATCCTGAGTTCTCAGTTTCTAATTTGGAAAATACTTCCTAAGTGCCAAATGCTCTTGCCTCTCAAGCCACTCAATCCCAGGTACATACTAGGCCTAATTTTTCCCAGCAGTTGGCACAGGGAATGTGAAATTGATGGCTCTGCTTGTCAAACCTGTCTGTCTGCACAGCATAGAGTAGCACCATTTAGAAGAGGGGGTTTGGAAAATTAAACAAGGACTGTCTGAATAGGAGACCCATCGGCCTGCAATGGAATGACAGGTTTCTGCCCACAAACTGAGGTTAAGACCTGCGTATTGATGCTTCTTTTCACCCATTTGTGAGCAATGGGCCTCACCCCATTAGAGGGTGAATGTGTTACACCACTGGAAGCTGTTATGCATTCTCTGTAGGTCTGTATGAAGGAGATGGAGATATACATAAATACGTACTTGCCAACAGATCTCTGTATTTATCTGCCTGTCAGTGGGAGCACAGGGCACAGCTCTTTGATGGGCAAGAACTGCAGGTCAAAGCCGTGCTCTTGCTGCTGCTGCTGTTGCTGTGATTGCTGAGGCTTTATCATTTGAGTCCCGAAGGAGGCTAGGGGCAGCTTGTTAGTTGTTGTTGCAGCCTAACCTGGGAGGCTAGCTCTGGTCACTGACATAATTAAAGAGACCTTACAAATGTTGGCTGCCAATGTTGTTGTGGCCAGTGGAGATGGATTCTTAAAACCATGGTCACCCACCATCTATAATCTTTCAATTGTGCCGCAAGAGTCCACACATCTCTGCTGTCTCCGGGCACTGTCTCTAATGCTGCTCTGATGCTGTCTCATCCTCCTGGATTCTGCCTGTCAAGTGTGTTTCCTGCTTCAGGCTGTACCGCTCTGCGTCTCAGTCTCTACCCCACTCAAGAGACACGTTCTCTCCCAGTAGGAAAAAATGACTATGCTTCCAACTTCTAAGGGAAATAGTGTACTAAACTAGGTGCTTATTTTAGCAACAGTCATACCCCCACAATTATATACATCATTGACCTTGGTGTTTATCATCTCAATATGCAATATGCCCTGCGAGGAAAAACATTTTTTTCCCCCAAAGTGAAAACATACTAGCGATGGCAAACTGAATTTATGATTACTTTGTATATAACTGAGGAAAACAAGCAGAGCAAACGTGTTTTTAATCTAGGCCCGTTTACCAGTTTAATTTGATAGTGGGAATTAATTGTGCAATTCTTAATATAACTACAGTACAACCACAATTAACAGACATTCTTTATAGTCATTGCCCCTCCTCTCATGCTTATAAGAGGGCATCAACTGTTCATTTCCCCGAAATTCAATTTTCCTCAAGGCTGCAGAATTATTGCAAAAGAAGTGACATGAGTATTTTTGTTTTTTGGTTGGTTTGCTTGGGATCCATTTAATAAAAGTCTGACTGAAAGACATGAGGAAGTGAGCTCATCTCAGACACCGTTTCCTGATTGTGTCTTTCTCAAAGGTAGGTGGAGGAGCTGAAAAGTTTTGTCTCAGACAGAATTTGGAAGGAAATAGACTGACTTATCAAGGAGAGGTGAGATGATGTGAAAGGCCTTATTTTTATGTGTCAAAAAGATATAAGACAGATGTTTCACTGAGCAGGATGGGGCCTGGGCCCAGATGTGGAGGCTTCTTTTCCTAGTTATTTTTGTTAGCTATGCTTTCTTCTTATTTCTATTGTGAATATCTCTGGGATGCAACAAAGGCAGACTGATTTTTCTGAGAATCACCTCCAACAGGGTAGAAATTAGTAAACTGATCAACCAGATTGACAGACAATGAAACAGAAGTGAAAAAGTAACCCTGGATACAATTAAAGGAGGTTGACTAAGCACAGGGTTTTTTCTTCTTTCTCTAATAAAGTAGGATTGATGCTTGGGAGTTATAGGCTGATGATCCTGTGTGAGTGAGCTGCTTAAAAAGCCCATTTGACTTTTTGCTATCACTAAAAACCCTAAAACTCAGTAAATGTATCTAAAGTTATTTTAAAGGAACGTATGAGTTCACAGTTTGCTGTGAAAGTCTGCACCTGCTGAAAAGGCACAACAGAAACATTGAAATGAAATAATTCAAAGGAATGAAGAATTTTTTAGCTGCTGTGGCAAAGGTTTCTCTAGGATAGTGTTTCCCAAACATCCCTGAGCCTAAGAATCATTAGGATCATCTGTGAAATATGCACATTTCTGGGTAATCCCCCAGACCTGGAGAACCAGAAGCTTCCATAGAGCAGCCATGGCATTTGTGTCTGAAGCAAGAAACCTACTCGATTGTTGTAATCAGGGAAATTTGGGAAACACTGCTCTAGGAGATTTTTTTTTAGAACATGTAAGAAGGGGGAATGATGTAATAACTTATTCCATATAAACGTGATCCTATATACACATTTCTCCCATGTTCTTTCCAGGAAATCAGAGGCATTTCAAGTGAGTAAAAGAACAGCTTTTCTCTAGACCAGTGGGGTTATTTTTTAGCATCTCATCGCTCTCCTTGTCCCTCCATATCAGTGACCTTAAGACTTTGTATTCCCCTCTTGTCCACCCCTCATCCCTACCTAATAAATGGTCGTCACATAAAATAAAAGTCCCCAGACTAAGAATTTGGAGCTTGAGTTCTATTTCTGGCTGAACTCAGAGCTATGTGACCTTATACCTTCTCATCCCTTTGGTTTCCACATTGGAACAAGGAGGAGGTTGCACAAAACGTTATTTGTGAACCATACCAGCTCTACGTTCTTCCAAATATTAAATAACTTGTGCAACTTCATTTGGAGCCTATAACCTTATATGATGATTTTTGTGCTTGATGGGAATCTGTGTTCAGGTTTAGATAGGTCCGTAAGTTTTATTTACAGACTTTTGCCTATTTCTGAAACCAAGTTGAGTTACAGTTTAATCTAAGGTAATAAACTCTTTGGAAAATTTATTTTCTGCTTCTGACTGTTAGAAGCATCTTCCAGGGGAATTATTGACAAGGGTTTGTCATATTGACAACCACATGATGGATACTGATTTGTTAAAAGAGTAAGAGAATGAATGAACTACCTGGTGCCTGTTCTAGGTGCTAACATTTTCAAGTCATGGAGGTAAGGAGAATTATACTCTTCAGCTAAAGTATGGAGACTGGCAGTGAAAATAACTTTTTAAATACGTATAAATGGCCGTGGCTTGGGGTTGCTACAAAGCTGTATAGAAAGTACTTGGCTGAGAACAACAATGAAAGTAGGAAAGAGAAGAAAGCGCTACTCCAGAGTTTCAAAGGTGAAGGCAGAGTAGAGTATTGGTAGAGGCTTATGTTTCCCAAACTCCCTTGTCGGCTCAGCATGTCCTCAGTGTAAATACACATGTGACAGTGGCCTCTGCACTCATTCACACTTCAGAGAAGCCCTTGGTTTCCTTTTCTCCCTCCATTTTAGCAGTGGGCAGCCTGCAACCTTTTGATCAAGCTGACTTTGTACATTACATGACTGAACTCAGCTATGCCAAACATCCTTGAGGAAGCTGACATTTGTGTACTTTGAAAGAATAAAAAAAGAAAAGTGAATCCCAACTGCTTCCTCCTGCCCTTTTGATTAAGAGAACGGTAAGTCAGCAGGAGAGGTGCTGCTTTTAACAAGCAGGGGTGTGCAGAACTGATTGGTATCTTTCTTTGAAAAAAAGTGGAAAAGATTGATGTTAAACAACACTAATCAGAGTTGATTACGGGGACTGAATGAATTCATTGATGGGAAAGAGCCATGGTTCCAGAGACAACAAAAGAGATTAGATAATAGTCAGGGGAATAGTATTTGGAATAGTCCTGTTCATCTCTGACAACCAGGAATCAGTGCCCCTAGCAATTTAACCACTCTTTGGAATAGACTTATCTTACACTACACGCAGTTATCTGCTGAGAATGCTCCTCTCCCTGAGTTTGGCATGGCTGACTCTTCATTCAGATCTCAGGCTTCCCTGATCACCTTATCTAAAGTGGTACTTGCACCACAACCTGAGTGGGCCCTACCCACCTCTGACACCTCACTTCCTGCTATTCCCAAATATCACCCAGTGCTCTATGGATCTGCCTGCAGTTCCCTGAATGGACCATGCTCTGCCTTGCTCTGTAATATTTCTTTTTTTTTTCTGTTGCCTCTACCTGGTGTCTCTTTCCATCTTCTCTAGTCTCTGCCTGATCAACTCCTCCCATCCTTCAAGTTTTAGCTCGGGCATCATCTCCTCCAAATTTGTTTTCGAGCTTCCTCATCAAAAGTCAGATTCTCATGCCTCTGTTCTCTCACAGCTATTTAAGCTTAACTCAATTATAGCAGCTACCACCCTGTATTATAATTAGTTGGATTTTACTTTCCCTTCTCCTCAGTAGACTGAAATATTTGAGGGCAGGGACTATGTCTTTTATCTCTGTGTTTTTAATGCTGGCAAAATACCCAGAACATATTGGGTGTTTAATTACTAAAGAATGAATGAATCAATCAATCAATACTCCCTACCTGCCTACCTCCACATTTTAAAATAAATGCCTAAAGTGAATAATGGAACCCAGAGGAAGAAATTCCTACACAGAATGGATAACTCACTGGTTATCTGTTTACCAAAAAGTAATGGGAAAAAGGAAATGGGGAATCAAATTTAGGAGCATTTATCCCTGCTCTCTTTTGTGACTTCTGGGTTGTTCTAGACAGCACTCTTGACTGTAAATATGACGGAACCTTTGGGGAAACAGCTTGGTGGACTGATGCTATAATTTTTGACCAGTGAATGAATGTGTTGCTCATTTTACAAAAATTAGGCTGCTGTTATTAAATGTATTATCAATTACAATGCACCGTTTAGATAGGCTTCTCCTTTAGGACCCCCCAAGTACTCAACATACATCATCAGCCTAATGCTGTATTCTGTCTCATGTTAGTAATCTTATGCATACTGATTACATCACCTGAGCACTTTAGAATCTTGATAAATTGTATCTAATGAATGAATATATTATACTCATTATTTTTAATAATCTCATACATTTAAACTCCCAGAGAAATGTGTTTTCTTCTTCTTAGATAGCAACAAGTGAATAACCAGATCTTTTCCACTCAACACATGGAGAGTAGAACTTACGGCGAATCATCCTAGGCTTTTCAATGGGATTTATCCCAACTAATTCATGGTTGCAACATTTTAATGTCATTTTAGATTTTACCAGTGACTCCATTGAGTTTAGAAAGAAGTAGCTGTTTATTAGCATTGAAAGAACGCTGCAGAGCTAGAGAGGGAAGAACAGGAAACGTTTTATGGTCCAAGGTGAACGAGTCCCAAGGATGCCAAATACTGTTTCACCACATTCGCCCAAATGTTGGCTGCACTAGTGGCTAAAAGATGGGGGAGCACAGGGATCATTTTATCATTGCTATGACATTTTCATGTTCATTTTTATGTGAGACTATTCTTGAATTAGTCAATCTTGTAATTTTCAATGCATTTCTCAATCTTGAATTCTCCAATATATCTTGGAAACCTTTCCACATCAGTATATAGAGAGCTACCTTAATCTTTTATTCAGTTGAACAGTATTCCATTATGTAAATGTGTCATAGTTTATTCTACCAGTCTCTATTTATGAACAATTTTTGTCATTTCAAGCAATGCTCCAGTGAACAACCTTGTACATAAATCATTTCAGAGATGTGCAGGTTTTCTGCAGGATAAATTTTCAGAAGTAAAATTGTTGGTCACAGGGTTACATGCATCTTAAATTTTGAGAAATTTTGCCAAATTGATCTCGACAGGAGTTGTGTCACTGAGCAGTCCCATTGGCAATATATGAAAGTACCCTTTTACCTTAGCCTCAACAAAATAGCGATCTGTTAGACGGGATTTTTGCAATTGTAAAGGTAAATGGATGATACTTCAGTGTATTTTGATTTGCATTTTTCTTATTATGAGTAATATTAAACAACTTTTTATGTTTAATGATTTTAGTATTCATTTTTCTATAAGGTGCCTGTTTTTCCCCTTTGCCTTTTCTTTCTATTGAGTTCTTGTTTTTTTCCATATTGACTTCTTGCTCTTTCTACATTAAGGTGATAATCCTTTTACGTATATGAGCTGGAAATATTTCTCACAGTTTGTCTTTTTTTTTTTTTTTAAATTACTTTGCTTACGGCATTATTTTTTGGTCATACAAAATTTGGTTTTTATTATAATCAGACTTACTAATCTTTTCTATTATGGTTTCTAGATATTGAGTCATAGGTAGGAAGTCCTTCCCCATGCCAAGATTATAAAAGGATTCACAGATGTTTTCTTTTAGTACTTTGATAGTTTCAATTTTTATATTGAAAAATATGATCCTTTGAATGAGATCTTTAATCCAGAAGATATTTTCAGGATGAAGGAGAAGCCATAATGTTCCCAGAGCTTGAGGAGCTGTGGCTGACCTGCTGTCATTTGCATAGCATACTAAATCTCATTCCTTTCTGCCAGTGGGATGCAATACAATTACGATGGAAAAGAACAACCTGGATTTTGAAATTAAAACTAAGAATAACCATGTTTAGCCTTTTGAGGTGTTCACCTTTCTTCTTTTTGTGTTGCTACTTGTTTGTTTTTGTTTTTTGTTAGTTTCTTTGTTTCTGTAAGGAGGCCATGTACTAGCAGAGAGACCATAAGCTAATGGCATTGTTTATTGGTTGAAATTCTAGTATCCTATGTAATTCAGCACTAAAATCTCATTTATTATGAAACACAAACTGATATGAAATAATGCATAGAACCTAGCCCTTGGAGTCAGAAACCCTGAATTCATCTTTTGTACCCAGAGCATCTCGCTTTGCCATGATTTCCATCTGTATAAAATGGAAAGAATGAGATTGGCATTTCAATACCAGTAAGAAAGCAATTAGATGCATTTTAAAAAGTGCTTTGAGTTCTAGAGAAAATCAATTCATGAACTTGTTAGCTGATGATATTTTCAAATTATATGATATATGAATTTTTGGAGGGAGGCTTTATGTAGAAAGCTTGTTTTTTTCCATACTCCAGTTAATATTTGCTTACCCTCTTCTATATTTTGCTTTCATTTGCTTACCCTCTTCTATATTTGCTTTCCCTCTTCTATATTTTGCCTTCATTTTCAAAAGTGGTATTTCAACAAGAATCTGTTCTAGGTGCAGGAGTTTCAACAGTGAACAAAACAGACAAATAGAAAAAAAATTTGTCTTCGTAGAACTATGTTCATGGCAGAAAGGCAGAAAATAAGCAAATACGTACATAAAATATAAAGCATGTAGGAAGTCGGTAAGTGCAATAGACAGCAATAAAGAGGAAGGGGGCTAGGCATTGTTGGGAAAGGGGAGTTTCTGTGATGACTAGAATCAAAGAATCCTATGCATTTAGCAGTAAACCTTAAAGGATATACAAGGATATCTCAGAGTTTCAAATACAATGAAATGACTTTCTGTATCAGAATTAGACATGTATAAGTAACCAATCATTTATGAACTTATTGGCTCTATTCAAGGTCAAATGACAGCTTTTGTCAAACCATTCTACAGACATCTCCCGTGTGCTCAGGATACTCACCTCTCTCCTCTCAGACAGACTCACCATTGGCCTTTAGGCAACTCTATAGAATTTGTGATTGACAATGAAGAACCAATGCCTATGTGATTAGGAGCTGGTGAGAGCCTTGTTTAAATGATGTGATATGATGAATCTCAATAGATGAAGCATGATAACCTTAGTAAGATGTTGGATTTGAGGACCTTTTCTCTACCACTAATGTAGCATCTCCCCTGTGGAGCCCAAAGTCTCAAAGGCTGTGGATTACAACACTCTCTACTGAAATTATGGTGCTGGTGAGTTGTTTACTGAACTTTATTCAGACCTGGATTATTGACAGAGTGATGCTCCTTGGTTGGGACTCAAGTTCCCCTGTGAGTTAGTCCTAATTTACCTAAAAATTACCAATTTTATTTCTTGCTACTCCTTTTCACAAACCAAATGGTTTGCTTTTCCTTATGCACGATGACCTTTTCTTCATGTGGTTTATTCTGCTTGAAATGATTTCTTTTTCCTCTCTGTACTTTGAAATCCCATCTATCCTTCAGTAACTAGTTTAAAGGTATTCCATCTAGAATCTCCTTCCCTAGCCATTTCTTGAGCCCATGACTCATATATTTTATCTAGCTAGCTATCTATTATTTATCCATTGATTGACCTATTTATCAATCATCTATCTACCCATCCTCCTAAGGTACTTGATATTTATTATAATGAATAAATGGTAAAATGGAGGCTAGAGGACAGATATGGGAAGATGAAAGCAGTAAAATAAAGGTAGTCTTGAGTAGATCCTATAGTCTGCTTATGACAAAATATTAAATAAAATATATATGCAACTTGTTTGAATTGGTCTAGAACCAAAGAGCCTCTCTGGTCATGTGTGAGGTAATCTGAACAAGGTCTCCTTTCAGGGTTTATGAAGAATATGTCTAGCTGAGCTGTCCAAGCTGCGTCATAAGGTCACTATGCTGACCTCTGTCACTTGACACCTATTAGCATGCTGAGGTTGGATCTTGTGTCCTACCTGAGCTCTAAAGACAAGGAAGCTAATACACTTAATAAAGCTTTCGTGCCTCTGATTAGTTGAATCTGGTGTTTTCAAACTTAACTGCTTTTCCCAAGGTCTGGGCAGCAGATGGTTTATTTTTAAAATTCCATTCTTTCTGAATATTTTCCACGAGCAAAGGATGTCCTGAAAGAAAAAAAAAATAAGGCATTCATTTAAGAATAAGTGCTGGTACCTCAAGAAAAGGCAAGCAGCAAGACGCAGCTGGTGGTTAGAAAGAAGTGAATTGTGGGAGCGTGTAGCTTGGCCTCAGTCAGTAACATGACACACTCTTATCTGATGAGACTAGAGGGAGAAAATAGCACTTCAAGCCCAGAGTCAAGTTTAGTTATGAGTTGGAGGTGAAGTAAGTACTATTTAAAGTTTACTTTTATTTATAGGACTTACTAGTAAGTGTAGGGTGTCCAAGAAAGTAGAAGACATGGTTCCTGACCCAGAAGCCTTTCAATATAATGAATATGATGACACTAATGCAAGCGTTATTAATATATATGACTGAAACTTACAACCAAGCATACAGAGTAAATGGAGCACTAATGAATTTACCTAATTGGAAGTCGCAAATAAAGGAATTTTCTAACTCTTCTATATCATGTGTGGGATAAGGCCATCAGGTGAAGTATTATTGTTGCATACAAATTCCGTTGGACCTCATAACCAGAAAAAAGGAAAAGAAGGAAATCATCTCTGGAAACTGCTGGAATAGATTCAGGAATTACCGGACCAAGGAGGCTGAGGAGAGGGAGATAAGAGGATACAGAAAGTGCTGCCAACACGCAGACTGCTCCCAGTATCACACTGACAGGCCCAACCTCCACCTGAACCCCTGCCTTACAGCAAGTCTTCATCTCAATCTGTTAGGAATTTTTTATCTGTGATTTTATAATGTAATTGCTCTGTGATTTGATAATAGAAGTTAAGCCTATACATTTTCATAATCACCTTCTCTAGAACACATCCATTATGCAAAGGAGGGAAACTTGTATAGCAGTAATGATAATGTTTTATTTTAGGTGTACTCAGTGCTTTCACTTATATTATCTCATTTGGTCCTCGCAATAAACCGCAGAGGTAGGTGCTATCCATTTCAGAGGTGAGGAAAATGGAGTCCTAGAGAAATTTCATAACATTTTATTTGAAGTTCTTCTCTTTCTCTCGCGCACGCATGTGCACACAAACACACATGTAGGAATAGAAAGATAAGAAAGCTCTGGGCATGGCTTGAACCTCTGAGGAAGGAGTCATATAAACCTAATCTGGAAAGTGATCTTAAGGGAGCTTCAGAATCAGCCTGAAGTAGATTCAAGTCTTCATCTGCCTCTTCATAGATTTGTGACATTTGGCAAGTTTTCGACATTTCCAAGTCTATGTTTTCTCATCTATAAAATAGAAATAATAATAGTAACAACAACAGCAGAGTTATGTTGAAAATTAAGTGAAAATAGTGTAAATAAACTGCCCAACCCATAGAAACCAATCAATGAGAGTAAGCCATAATAAACATAATGATTATCATTATTATCTTATTTTCAATAACAGCAGCAACAAAGTGGGAAAATTCTTAAATTTGTTGAAAGGAGGATAAATACTTGAAATATAAGCATTAACACCCAGGTGTTAGCATGAAAGAGAGGGTTAATACCCTTCTTCAGAAGATGATCCTCAACAAATAAAGTATTAAAATGTTTTGTAGGTCAATTGCCTAAGAAATAACACCAGTATTTCACCTCTCTGTGTTCTTCCTTCAATTTCCTTGTCTTTTGAAGAAGTTCAAGGCCCAGTACCTTGCAGGGAAGCATCTCTATGTGTTCAGAAGAACAGAACATTTCTGAGTCCTCCAGAAATTATTTCAGTGCAAACACTATAATAATTTGTGGGGCATCATGAGGGCGTCTCTGCTCCAATTCCATGCTCTGCTGCAATTCTATTCCAACTGCTCCAGCTCCACTCCACCTTCGTGGAGATCGTGAGATCTCCACCACCAGATGCTATGTATTCTTATAAGGTGACACAAGGATCATGCTTTTCAAGGAGCAGTACCAGAAGGAAGACCTGTGCAATTTTGAGAAGTGTCACTGTAGCCTATGCTGCTCCAACAATGTCCTAGCAATCAAAAACAGTGTGGTGGTGGAGGGTGTCCAGGAAGGTGTATGGAAGAACAGCTCATAGAGCTGTTTCGGGTCCCTCTGCCTAAAGGAATGAAAAGGATCTTTCTTACTCCCAAAGCAGAGAGGAAAAGAGACTTTGTAAACTGAACACAACCCACCAAGAGTTCAACAGTGGGTATTGTTGGGCCAGGGTATTACAAGGATTTTTTTTTACGATTTTTTAGTGCTTTCAAATTTCTTATCACTAACTTTGAGTTACTTTGACATAATTTATTTTAGAGACATTTTCTTTTAAAATATCATATTTTTTTTATTACAGAGGAAAATAAAGAAGAACAAAATTCCTCATAACCTTGCCACTCAGATACCCTTATTGGTGTTATTTTTTAAGCATATAATTGGAAAATTCAAACAGAATAGAAAAATATATAATTAAAAGTAAAATTCCCCAGCAAACCTGATGGCATAGTGGTTAAGTTTGCACACTTTGCTTTGGTGGCCCAGGGTTCACAGGTTCAGAACCCAGGGGCGGACTTACACACCACTCATCAAGCCATGCTGTGGCAGAGTCCCACACACAAAATAGAAGAAGACTGGCGCAGATGTTAGCTCAGGGACAACCTTCCTCAAGCAAAGGGGAAGATAGGCAACGGATGTTAGCTTAGGGCCAATCTTCCTCACGGAAACAAAAACAAAAAAAAGTAAAATTCCCCTCATCTCTCCAATCACAAGTGTCTTGTATATCCTCCAGAAAAAAATATGTTTATGTAAATCCAGTGTATATACATATATGTCCTCATTTTATTCACACAAGAAGGATTGTACCATATATGTCTCATGTCTTGTCAAATGGCATATAAGTCTACCTTATTCTTTTTTAGCAAC
Source organism: Equus quagga (assembly GCF_021613505.1). Classification (NCBI taxonomy): domain Eukaryota; kingdom Metazoa; phylum Chordata; class Mammalia; order Perissodactyla; family Equidae; genus Equus; species Equus quagga. The sequence continues at coordinate 16,537,961 of NC_060270.1, read as the reverse complement.
CTCACAGTATTCCTTGTAGGGGTGTACCACAGTTGTTTAACCAGTCACTGAATATTTGGTGAACAATATTACTCTTATAATCAAAAAAAAATTTGATACTGGTTTTTTTTTAATGTGTTTGCTAGCCCTTAATCTAGATTAAACCAAAACCCCTCTGCTTATTATACGGCCACAGGAGAAAAATCAGTGTGTGTGTGTGTGTGTGTGTGTGTGTGTGTGTGTATTTGTGTGTAACATATTAGAGACAACTGCCTTGATCTACAATTTTACAGTATAAAAATTTTATGGTATAAAATGTCAGAATGGCCATGGGCCACAGGCAAAGTGGATAATGTCTCTTTGTGATCCTGGCTGCGTTGTGGCCTCACATGGAAGTTGGCATACTTCTTGAGAGTTTTAATGCAGTCACTGATTACAGTGTCTGAGATTTTACTGCAATTTCCATTTGAGTTAAAACTGATTTTGTCTTCAAAATAGAAGCCTTTAAAAACAGAGAAAATAATTATTTTTTCCCATGGCAGGAAGTCTAAATCCTTTCAGTTTATCTCCTAACATAAAAAAGAAAAGTACTAAGAAATCTTTGAAAAGTTGATGCAAAAACAAAACCCCTTTTGAATATTTGAGCTATAGGACTTTATTTTCCAAGAACCTGCTAACGTCCCGGGTTCCCAAGACAGAGAAAGGCAGAAGCAGAAGAATAATTTATACCAAGACTTACTGTGATGCTAGTGAAAAGGCAATTGAGGCTTTTCAAAACCATATTGCTGCAGGTTAAAAAAAAAATTTACCCATGTGCTATTGAATAGGAGGATGGATTTTGTTTGTGGGCATTGGCATGATTGCCTTCTGTAAAATGTGGAGTGGCACAACTCTACAGAAAAGTAAATACACAAGCAAGACATATTCCATCCTTGAAAATGTGGTCGCTTTTAATGACACAGTGCATCAAGGTCAAGAGAAGGTGCCCTCAGCAGATGGAAGACTTTCAAAGTGAAAAGGCTTCATTCACATTTAAAATATATTGAGTTACATATGATTTCTAAGGAATGCTTGGTTGTTCTACTTATGACCATGGCTCGTTTCTGTTATCACGTGTCAAGTAACTGACTTACCCCATGTACTTCCCTGGCAGGTGTTTTCTGTGGAAAGGCAGGGAGAGAGATGTGAAGGAGGAAAGTATTCCTCAATATCTCGTTATGAACCCACTAGATGTCACCTCTTTCAGTGGGACTCTGGAAGGAAACTGTCATAGGACATATCTGTGCCTTGGTGAAAAATGGATTTTGTGGCACCTTGACTTTTAACCTCTGATATACATGGAGTACTGCTTAGGAGAATTTCTCATGTTTATTTGTGCCTCTCCTGTTTATTTGTTCCCTTCATTTATTTTATTACGAATTTCTTTTTAAGATTGAGTTTTGCAATATTTATATTTAAACCATATTTTGTTCAGAAATGGTTCATTGAAGCTATTCTAGAACATGTTTCTGCCTTAACTTTTTAAATACACAGGGAGATGACTGAAGGAGTCAGAGAGCTTTGGTGCCACAGAATGCATTCAGAAGGCTTGGGCTTATATCCTTTGTAAGGCACTTTAGAGATGAGATGCCACATGCTTCATGTGACTGATGTGGAAGTAATTTTCTTCTTTCTTTTTTTCTTATCCTGCCTCTCATTCTGTGTTCTTTCTCTCTTCTTGCTCTTCATTTCTCTTTCCTGGTTTCATGAAAATTCATTTATCTGTGACATTTAAAGACTGTCTGAGAGGTGTCTGGAGCTGTGGCCGGCTGTGTACATCAATAGTTTCTTAGAATCTGGCACTCTGTCAATATTTGGGGGCCTCAGTAACCGCACTTAAATGCAGTGCCTGCCAGCCATCAGGCTCTTAGTGTCTCAGTAACGAGTCCAAATGAATGGATATTAGCATGTCAAATCCTTTTGCAACTGGCAACACTTTGTAGACAGTATATGGCCATTGTGCATTCACCCTCTGCACCTTTCTGTTTGTCTGCTTTGTTTATATGATGTCATTTTTCCCTTATATACAAAAATAGGAATCTACAAAACATACTATTATGAAACTGAAGTAAGTGGCATCATTATACGATCTTGATTTGGTGGGTTTTGTAGTATATAGCCAAATACACAAGCAACACTTTTTTCATTATATTCTGGGTGTTTCTTTTTGCTTAGGTTATATTTGGACCAAAATTGTTATTGCTCTTTTATGGTAGAAATATAATATGTTGAGACTCTCTAGGTGAAGTCTCCATAGTGTATGTATGAGCCCCTAGTGTGATGGAAATTTAGGTACATAAAAAAGAAATATTAGTGGGTTGGGGAGATAAGATTGTTCTATGAAAAAAAAAACTATTTATCTTTTCAAACATTTCTCAGTTGTCCTCCCTCCTATGTCAATGAAATGGCCCATTTATAAATCGAATCATTAAACCATTATTATGTCAACTTTCCCATGAGCTGCCCCAGATAATAACATTGGCCTTTCAAGGTTTGTAAGAGAGACTAATATTAGTGCACCGTCTTAGTTACTGAACTGCTGTGTGCTCTCAACCCACGTGTAACTTTGGCCATAACTTGTAGTGACGATACGCCAGGAATCTGAACTTTAAAAGAAAAGAACAGGGAAAATGAGAACTTACCAGATACCAGTCATAGCTTGGAGATCTGCATCCAACCTAGGTTAAGAATGGAAGGATTTGCCAAGCTTTAGGTCATGCTCAGATCAAATAATCCAGGTATCCAGATATCAAAGAGACTGTCCTGGAACCCTTAATGCCCCTTGATGGAATCATTAATAACCTCTTCCTTGGACCCAGTGCACCAGCGATAACTCCTTAGTTGAATGAACTCACCCAAGCATCCTCTCACTCACAGATCTTTCCCAGTCTGGATTTTCAATTCAGGTCTCTAACATTTTAATGCTTGCTTTCCTGTGAGCTGCTGGAATCTGCTGTACACCATAGAAGATTTTAAGGTGGCTCTTGTTGGGACCGAGAAAAGAAATGCCCAGTGACCAGCATTGATGCAGTTTCCATACAACAACTGAAGACAAACTCAGGACGTCTAGGGCCTTTAGTGCTACTTCAGAAAGGGAAATAAACATATTTATTTGTCTCATAAAATGAGTCATTTGTAGGGCTAAAAGTTCATTTGAGCAGCTATAAATTCTGCCTCCAGGTTTTTTGTCATAATACAGAAGTCACCTTTTTCTTTAAGTCCAATCAGTCATCATCTTTGGTGGGAAGAAGTCCTCTTGGAAATGTTGTGTTGAAGCAGACAGCATGAATGGACAAAGGGAGGTCAAAAAGGCTCCACCCACCAGAAATCATCTGGTAATGTAAGGGCAGGGCTCATTCAAAAAAGAAAAAATGAGCACAAGGATTGAGAGAGTAGGCAAAAGGAAAGCATAGGTGCACATGGATTTGTAACATGGCCTCTGTCAAGAGATTTGGTATTTTTCTTTCTAATTCATTTACAATAGAATATGGTAACATGCACTGCTTCTAAGGAAGAAATAAACATGCTCTCCTGCCTCTGTCTATACTTAGCTCTGTTTTTGTGGTCCCAGGGAAGAGAGAAAAAAAACAATATGCCACATTAACCACAAGATTTTTATACAACCAAAAATTCATCTCAAGATATAATAGAGAACATTTTCAGCACCTTCCATGGGTGGATTAAAAACACATCTCTATTGCTGTCAGTAAGACTCATCTGCTGGGCTAAGAACTTACCCTCCTCTTGCTCTGGATTCAAAATTTTATAAGTATACATCATCTCTGTTCTTTATTGTATACAGCTTGTTTAATGTTAGACACTAATCCTTTCTGGGGCAGAGGAAGAAAGTGGAATGAGATGAGAACATAGAATCAGCCTGCAGAATTTATAGCTAAGGACAGGAAGAATTTTGTTTTCTTTTGGATCACTTTAGACACACCTTGGAACTGTATTTGAAACTTGATGGGCTACAATTTAACCATCTCTTTTCATTAATACTAAAATGTTCTCTTGCCTAAAGCAGGCAAGATTTGGGTTCTTCTTCCTTAGAAATCCTAGCAACTTCCTCAAGTCTTTCTTCTCTAGTGTACATTTTGTCTCCTAATCCCAGAGTGAAATGAGAGAAATGAGAACAGCAGGACAAAAGTGCTGAGGGAGTATGTCTGGTCTCTCCTCAGCAGGGAAAGCACATATATTGACTCTTCAGCCTTGCCTACCCCAGCCAGAAAAGAAATAGCTGCCCCTCTGCATGGCTAAAAATCAAAACACTTGAAGGGGTTATTTAAAAGGTCTATCTTAACATAAAGTAAAATCTGCTGCCGGTGTCCAGCTCCAGCAGAGTCCAGGTTTCCTGAGGGATGGACGGTGTCAGAGAATGAGAGGCAGTGAGACTGGAAGTGAGGTTTCCAGGTCTGATTTATTCAAAACATTCAAGCACTTATATAGGGTCCAGGTCACGTGCTTATGATTTCATGGAATTATCCCAGTACATAATTTTGGCAAACAAAATGGGTACATAAGCATATCTTGTTATAATATTAGCACAGTATGTCTATGAGAAGCAAGCAACCTTTATTAAATATAGATATTGACCTTTTCTATATGTCCTCTAGGCGTCTAGATGTCTAAGACTGATTGCAAAACGGGGTGCAACGTCTAGACTCAGTCCCCCATGGGTCGAATGGCCCTAAGCCTATGTCTTTATTCCTGTAATAACAAAAGCAGAAGTATTGCAAAGTATAAGGGGACCAAGTGCACACAGGCCCCCAGCTCCGTCTGATCGAAAGCCACATAGGCACAGTGCTTGGGCTTTCTCTTTTACCATTAACTATTTTATAGGGTTCCCAATCCTCATCATAATCCCAGTTCCTCTGTGTCAATATATTATGGTATTTTTCTGCAACTTTATCAGGATCCTGAGTTGCCTTAGGAAGGGGTAGTTTTTGCATGCCTCTGCTCCTGGGTGGGTGCCACCATTTACCTCCTGTCCTAACAGGCCTAGGATAATCTCTACCTCCTAGAAGGACCTGAGGAGGGAATGTTCTCTTTTGGGGCTGATTACTAGAAGCCTTCCTCCTTGAGGGCTGTCCAAGCTCCCTTTTCCGCCTTTCCAGGAGGGGGTCTGAACGTTTTTTCCCTTCAGGCTGTTGTTCCCTGAACCCTCCCTAGAAGGCCAGGTTACATCAGCTTCTTTCCCCTGCTTGGAGAGATTTTCCCCAAAATAACCCCATGTACAGAAAAAGAACAGCAGGAGCAATATTGCTAAGATTAGTAGCATGAGTAGGATCAGGAGCGGCCGATCGCCATCTTCTGAGGGTCCGCCGTGTGTTCCCTCATCTCTCTCCCGGACCGTGTCCTTGGGTAGAGGTTTAGAGGACTGGTGGGCGGCTCCCGGCAATCTGCTATTATTATGGAGATGAGTTTTGTTGATGCCTCTGTGATGCCTCAGTGATGGAAACCACCCAGAAACCCACACCCCCATCCCAAAAGGCACAAGTGGCAAATGGGCCATCTAGTTCCAGTTCTGTTATGTCCTAGTCACAGAGACACCTTTATTCAGAAATTTGTCCCCCTCTACATTTTGGCCAATAAACTGTCATTCTTATTTTTAGTTTATGAATGATTGAATGATTTTATAATGATTACTACCTCTGCCTTCCTAAAAAGTCCACTTGCCAACTTTTAACTCAAAAGGACCCCATGTAAAAGGTGCTATTACTACAAAAGGAGGACTTTTTAGTACTCACCTCAAGATCTACTTTTTAAAAAAGAAAGCTGAAACTGAATTTATGAGGTACACACACCAGAATAGGGGCCATTACCTTTGTTCTTTTTGAAGAAATGCGCGTTTGAAATAACTACACCCTTCTCCATAATCAAAGTCCCCTTTTCCCCAGTAATTATGAAGCACTACTTTTCAGTTTCTACTCATTTAAGAGTAGCCTGGAAACTACCTGCTTAACTAGCACTCGTGGGCCCAGTGACCACTTATGTGCCCGGAAGTAATGAATGTTGAGTTATATATGTGAATCTCTTGGAATTATATGCTGGGAGTAGAATGGTTTGAGTAGGTATAAGAATAGATTAGGCAGATAGAAAATGTATAATACAGATATTTATAGAATAAAATTCCATAAAAACAATAGCCTGGTCAAAAATAGAGAATAGATTGGACAAAAGAATAGATTGAACTAAGTATTTTAGAGGAAAGTTCTCCATAAATTTAATAAATGAGCTGCTTATTAACAACATTATGTTTGTATTCAGTGCAATTTAAAAATAAGGTCAGTAGAGAAATGCAGACTCTTCATGAGTGGTGCTCTGTGACTGAGCGCCGGGAGGCTGCGGCCGTGCTCTGGCTCAGCTCACCGGTTTGTGGGCGGTGCTGCTTTCACACTCATCTTCATTGTCTCTTCTCTGCCAAAATGAGACTCAGTGTTAAGACATCCTCAATTTGAAAAAAGGTAAAAGTCAGTATTGGGGAAACTGCCCCTGAATACGTCCATTTTAATACTTCTATCTACAAATTATAGACATGGAAATCTAACCTGCTGCCATGAAATATCCTGGGAAAGGCCCAGTAAAACTGATTTGGCAATCCTTGGATGATACCAGGACACTAGGTAATCACTAACACGATGCCGTGCCAATACGTTATCTTCTTCCTTGGCCCAATGAGAGCTCTGGTGAACTAAGACTAAGCTGGAGTTATGATCGGACTCCACTGAATCAGCAGAGCTTTTAATTTTCTCTCAAATGATCAAAAAACAAAAAAAAAGATTTCCAACCTATTTATTTGTTGCCAAGAACTTCAGAATTCTCAGGAGACAATTATTAGAGGAGCAGAGTCAATATGGAGAAATGTAGAAATGAGATACCATTGGGGTCCATCCTGGATTCTGGTTTTTGATTACTTTAATTATCTAGACACGTTTTCCAATATTAACAAATCCAATGTATTCTAACCTATTGGTAGCAGCATTTCAAAATCTCAAAACAAAATCAATTTCAATTTAAAATTTTATTTTAAGAAGGAGTAGGCAGGGAAGAGTGATGCAAAATCACATTAACAACAGGACACCAGGGGCCGGCCCGGTGGCACAGCGGTTAAGTTCACACGTTCCGCTTTGGCGGCCCAGGGTTCACTGGTTTGGATCCCGGGTGTGGACGTGGCACTGCTTGGCAGGCCATGCTGTGGCAGGCGTCCCACATATAAAGTAGAGGAAGATGGGCGCGGATGTTAGCTCAGGGCCAGTCTTCCTCAGCAAAAAGAGGAGGATTGGCAGATATTAGCTCAGGGCTAATCTTCCTCGGGAAAAGAAAAGAAAAAAAAACAGGACACCAGAGATTCTGAACAGTTGTAAATCACTACTTTAGATGTTGAGGACAGGGGATGCTGCTTTCAAAGTACAGTGCTTTTATGTACAATGTGCAAATAACAACAACTTGAGACAGGGTGTAACCGACCACGTCCAAGAGAGGACAGTCATTTGAAAGGAACACTCAGTAAAACAGAAAATTTTAAAAATGTAGTTAAACGAAAGTCAATGTTAGTATTTTTCAGTAGGAAAGCAAACCTCACAAGTGGAAGTTAATCCCACTACTCCTTCGTCACTTATGTATAAAGTTTCGTATCTGTAGCTGTATTAACTTGCATTTGCTAATAACTGCTAAACTAACACTACACACCTGAACATGCATACTGACATTGCTTCTTTTATGTGGGATTGCCTTCTTTCTCCATAAAGTTAAGAATCTGCAAGGGAAGACATATATTTTTGTTTCTTTTGAATCTTCTTGCAAGTCTTGTGTTTTCCATTACCCATGATGGTTTGGTAAGTGTCATCGATAGACTGCAAATAAAGAAGGACTAGTTCTGTAGGCAAAATAAGATCTAGAAGTAGAGCATAGAAAGTTAACAAAGAGTGTGAAACATAAAACTGAAATTTAAAAATAGCTGTAATAGTGCAATATATAAGAAGCATGCAGAATATAGACATTTCTACTATTTCTTCTGAGCAGAGATCAGACACTTAATTGTGCTTGTTCTGAATTCAACTAAAATTGGATATGAGCATCTTGGAGAGAAAGAGTTATAAAACCCTTCCTATAAAATTTAAATTTAACATTTTGAGAAAAAACTTCTTTAAGGCAAAGTCAAAAACATTGAGGTTTTTTTCATCTTGAAAAAAAAATGTTAAGATACTGAGTTAATACCATTTTTTAAAGAAGTTATGGGAAGTAAGAAATGAGACTTTCTCTCTTCACTGAGGCCCCATAGTGATGAAATATGCTTATGCTGCAACAGAAAATCTTTAGGTTTGGTAATGAGGCTTGAGAGAGAGGCTTCTAAACACTGAAAGAGAGGTTATAGGATTGTCTTCTATGAAGCTCTTTAGCTTAAACAGGATAGACTCACATCTTAGACCATGGAATGAGCTAAATGTGTCAGGGAGAAGGGAAAGAATGACTTTTTTAGGTGGTTCACGTTTTTCGGGAATTTCTCTCATTTCTCTTTTTTAAAATCATTGTTAATCAGAAGCTGCTGAAAGTCACCAGGACATCTGAATGTGCTTGGCCAAGATGAGAGCAAGAGAAGTGCCACCAATGCTTTCGTGGAGAATTCTGAGGAATCACATTATATTACCTTATGTTACATATGCCCCCATATGTAACCATCACACTATGTTACCATTACTTCTGATAATAATTAACTACAAACTTGAAATTGTGGGTACAGCTGCTGAAAAAATTTACTTATAAACAAAGAAATTAGAGCATATTGTTCAGTGGTCTGTAAAAAAGTGCAGTAAACTTTTAGTGGAAAACACACATTTCCCTCTCTGCTTGTTGCTGTCAGTATTCTAAGTCAAACCCTTTACCACCAAACCACTAAACCCAAACCATTCCCCTTCTATGGCATTAAGTGAAGGATTGTTGATTCATCTCTGAAAGTATGAAGCCAATATATGTTGGTGATATTTGCTATAAAATAAGGGGAGAGCTCCATAGGAGGCAATTAGGGAAAAAGACATCTTCAATTTGAAAAAAAAAAATATCTACAAGCTCTTCTTACTTTCCAAGTACTCTTTTGGAACTGGAGGTACACAGGTAAATAAGTTTCTGTCACTAAAGAGTGTTCACAGACTAGTGGGAGAAGCAGACCTGGAAACAGATAACTACGGTGCAGAGAGAGAGTTCTCTCTCTCTCTGTGCGAGGTACTGTATAGGTTTGCCTGCAACAGTTCTGGTTTATGCCTGTGATCTTGGGATAATTATTCGTAGTACTTTCGCCCTCAAAAGTGTACCTGTTTGGACAATAAATTATATGATCACCCTATAAACAGCTATAGCAGTCAAATCTGCCTGAGGTTGTCTAGCAAGATTTTCCGCAGAAGAGGACAGAAAATCAAAGAGATTAAGAATGCTTTGCCACATGTGTCGTCTGCATCTAAATGAAAATGAAGAACTGGGTAGACCGACTGACTTTCATGTCTCCCAGGGTCGTTGGAGGGGTAGAGTGGGAATTTAACTTATGTGGAGTAAAGGGAGAGGGACACGGCGGGACAGTCTAAACCCCTCGTTGGCGTGTGGTCTGCACAAGGGTTGTCGTTAAATGATCCATTAAACTGTTAATTCCCTGAAGCTCTCGGGATTAAAAGGTGAGATGAGAAAGAATTAGAAGCAATAGGGGGGATTTTGGAAAGAAAAGTTAAGGTTCAACATGAGGAAGAACGTTGTGTACAAATACAGGGTCCTAAAGCGGCATCAGGTTGCCTATGAGGTTGGGAGCCCGATGCCCCTGGTGGTGTGCAGCAGAGGCTGAATGGTCACGACCGGCGAACTCCGACACCAGATCAAGACTCTGACCCCAGGTCATTTAAGGTTCTTTGCACATGGCCCTGTGATCTTACGATTCTACATCATGAACAGTGTCTTTTTGAGTAGCTTTTAAGTAAGAATCCTGTGCTTGGGGAAACCAACCTCTAGAAGTAAAAAAATGTAGAAACATCATGAAAAAAAAAACTGGTTTGTGTGAACTAAACCCTCTTGTGATCCACTCTGTACACACAGTAAAAACAGACCAGGGAACATCAATGCAGATCTCTCTGAGCTTATTCTTTGCCACCCACGCAAGGAAAGCAGCCACCAGACGCGTCACAGTCAGAAGACATGCCTCACTCAGAGGCCCCACCTCTTGGACACAGATTCGTTTGAAGACAGAGTAGCTGTGAAGTCGTGCACACCAGTTTGGTTGGCATAGCTCTGAGTCACGAACAAATGGGACCCGTGGCAAAGCTATCATTAAAGAGAAAAAGGGCAGAAGGCTGAACAGAGTATACAGTCTGTGCCAAGTTTGAAGTTTAGACTGTTTCGGTGATCCTTGTCATGGTAGGAAAGATGTCCATCCCTTCCCCCACTAAAAAAGAATGGCAGGCAAGTGACAAAGGAGGCTCCCTGGAGGTGACATGGGAGCAGAGATTAGGGGGAGCCAAAGCCTATACACATGAAAAGAGAGAAAGGAGTTGGCATGGACACGAGGAGATGCGGTCAAACACCCTGTATTCACAGCACAGACAAATGTGATCAGGCTAGAATCCCTTTCACCTCTTCCCAGAGGTCGGGCTGGGCAAAAGGAATGACATCTTGATGAAGCGCAGCTTTCCCAGAGGCCTAAGAAGGATGGCAACACAGCTAAAGCCAGAATAGGCTCACTGGCCTTTTTATATCAAATCCTCAAATATCTACATTTACACATTAAAATGTTTTCCAGTAAACTAGAGAGACAAGTCTCCTGGAGGCAGTGGAAGTGACGTTTAGTTCTTCAGTGGTTAAGAGTACGAGGGTTTTGGAGTAAGGGAAAACTAGTCTCAAATCTCTGCTACTTGTAGAGTTATGGTTAAGTCTTTAAATTTCTCTCAGTTTTAGTTTCCACATCTGAAAAAAAAATTGATAGTACATATACCATAGAGCTGTTGTAAAGATTTTATTACACATGTAAGTTGTGTAACACATGTAGTGTCTGGCAAATGATTATTAACAATAAAATTTTTATTCAGCAAGGACTATTACCCATTTTTCTGTTCTCTAGTCACCCATACTAAGCTCTGCCTCATTTGACTTCATTACTCTCTGTCTGGTCCTTGACATTCCATCTCTGTTCCAGCTTTGACCTGCTTCCCCAGATACTGTGAAAGTCTGTCTCCCCACTTCAAAACTTCATGCTTCTATGATCTTTAAGAGGTACACCTAGGATTATTTATAAATTCAGTACCAACAATGGACAAATGTTAAGTCATGAAAAGAATACATAACTTTTAGGAAGTACTGTTCCTGTTCTTGAGTTCTGAAGGCACTCTTCATCTTTTATAACGCTGAGTCTGAGACCATTCACGTCAGGTGAGCGGGAACAGGCATTGTTATTGCATACCCTCCTCCCAGGAGGTTAAAATGACTCACCAGTAGTCCTTCAGTGATCTCAGATGAAGTATCTAATGAGACAATCTCGAACTCTGGATCTGAAATCTGCCAGGGTCTCCATTTGCTATGAAAAAGTCAGCCTAAAGGGGATGATCCTAAGTATTAATTTTAGATTATGATATTACTTTTTACCACAAGCTTAAAATGTTTTCTGGGTTTGGATTGGCCCTCTGGTTACCCACAGAACGAGGGAGAAGGCTGCGCAAATTCCCTTCTCAAAAGTTAGAACGGTCCTTGTCACCAAAACTATCATGTGTTAGAGCACATGTCAGTGTCTGTGACATAGTCAGGCTTGGCTTCTCAGGACCTACTCATTACAAGTGAGTTTATGTGACTTGAAGCATATGGCCTTGATATATGATCCCAGAGCAAAAGAGCAAGGTATTTCAAGCTGGCCACAATTTTATTGACTCTCACAGACTTTCTTTGTAGTCATTCCAATAAACTAGACGAGAAATTTCTGATGCTCCAAGCTATCCCGTCCCCAGGACTCCATTTCATGACTCAGAGTCCAACTAAACAACTCAAGAGTGCTTTTGTGTGACATTGTGACCACAGGGATAAATAATTGCTTAGTAATTCTCTTTGAGGCAGAAAATTCTAAACATGGAGGAACCATTTCCCCTTAATGGGAGCCAGAAATCCTGTAAGTGCTTGAAATGGCATTCACAAGTCTGAATGGTAAACAGATAAAAACAGGAGCGCACCAGTTGCACAAATGACTTGCTTGTCACAAACTTGTCATTGCAGTAATCTAACATTTCTTTCACAGAGCCCGATGGAAAGTATGGAACAAACAGGCCCTGCTGACGTTTTGGCTCTGCTAAGCCTTCCTCCGAGCTAAAGCATCTGCAGCATCTTCCTGTTCTAGACCCTTTATCTGCTGAAGTTAGCTGATACTGTACATGTCAAAGAAATGTTTGACTATTGCATTAGCAAGTTGATGACAAGCGAGTTATTCCTGCTACTGAAATACTGCTGCTTTTAGCAGGCTGCCATTTTGACCTTCATCTTATTATAGAGAAGAACCCTAACAGAGCAGAGCACTGGGAAGATACCAGTTTGGTTGCCCCAGGCCTCCACAGATAAACAAAGACCACTAGTCTAGGACTTAGATGCGGTGGTCTAGTGGATGTGTCAGGCAGTTCCATCAGAGTTACGGATGGGCTTTTCTGGTGAAACATAAATGTTGCAAACGCATTGGACTGTCCCAATGATTCCTTTGCTGAGATGAAGAGAGCTGCACAGAAATTCATTTCCTTCTGCTTCCCTCCACCCCACACTCACGTGTGCATACACAGGCCTGTATATACTTTATAAAATGTTAATAACTAGAAAAGTTATTGAAAACTGTCTACCAGCTTTACAAAGTTTTTACCAGTTCTTGGAGTTCCTCCTATCAGTAGCCTCTCTTAAACTCCTTCTCATTCAGCAGAACATCTGGAACTATCTAAATCTGATGAGAACCCTGCTCGTCCCCCCTTGAAAAGTGATGTATGTCCATTAGCCTCCTCACAGAAACCTTCGAAAGCCCCTTCTAGGGGACCCCACCGGCGAATCTCCAACCTCAGCTACCAGCAGAGAGTGCTCATACACTGTGCAACTGCCGCCTCTTGCCTTTCTGTTTGAGGAGCCCTCCTCCCCTGGGGGACCGACTCGTGGTGTTCCCTGAGTGTGCAGGCTGGTGGTCCTGGGCTTATCAGCATACAGACCCAAGCTGGAGCCTGTAACAGGAGCCTCGCCTGTTGCTCTGCGTGCTCTGCCTCTGCCGGTGCCTTTGGCATATCAGCACTTGGAACAATGGAGCGCTAGCCCTAAGACTGGCCTTTTCATAAGGCTGAGCTTCCCTTTTTCACCATGGTGTCAGGTGCCCTGTATTCTTCTAAGACCCTTCGTGAAGGGTACACTGATACTGTCTTATCTGGTTCAAATGTTGACATGAAAAACTTGCATTCTGAGACTTATTTTCTGGCTGGTGCCCCAGGCGCTTTCATTTCTTTAAAGTCTTATGTAAAAATGATTATCATTGTTCAGCCTTGAGAACCCGAATTTCTTGCCATCGTAGTGATGGGGCTTAACTTTCTTTTAGATTTGGCAAATCGACCACGGTACTGTCTCCCAGATGAAATGCTTTACTCCCATCCCGAGTATCTCAAGCTGTAATCTATACCTGGGCTGTGTTTGCTCAGAAGCCAGGTGGGCAGGGCGTGAGGAGCCAGTCCTGTGCTCCACAGGACAGTTAAGGATCTTGTCCCTGGAAAAGGAAGGGAAGGTTTCAGGGGACACTGCAAACATGTAAACGAACAATTTGAATTTTAAATGGCGTTTTCGTGACTTTTTCTTTCTTTTTAAAGTTCCTAATAGGATTTCTGTAATGATTTTGTGTTTCTTAATAGAACTTAAATGGCAAAGAAATGATATGCTATTTTTGATTCAGGAAAAAAATAAAAACTCTCTCTTTAAATACACATTGGGGAATAGATAATGGCAACAAAAAAATGGTTCTCGCTTCCTATTCAGAGGGGTGGCTGATTAGGCTAGGGTGTGTGTTTTTAATGTATATTTACTCCCTTGAAGAGTAAATACAGGAGATGAAGTGTGTATGAGACAGCGTCTGCCTATGGGGTTACTGTGTGGGTTAGGACAGGATTTTGATTATCAGTAGCAAGTGGAACAGACTTACATACAGGCTGTGCTTTCTATCTTAGAGGTCAGGATTGAGAGGTAAGCTCTAACAGCTGTAAAGTAAATGTTTGGTGCCACTGCTAACTCTCGCTTGTCCTGTGCTGAGATGTATGTGTATATTCATCCAGAAAGTGAAGCATTTTCCACATCAGTTGATGATGAAATAAAACATTTAAATTTAAAAATATATATTTATGTTTACTTACTTACTTGATTGTTTATTTTAAAAAAGCAAGAAAGGACGGAAGAAAAGAAAAATTCTTCTGCTGGAGTAATTGCATTAGATTCGTAGAATTTTAGGGCTGGAAAGAGGCTTGACAACAGGGCTGTGACTTTGTATCACACTCGAACTTTAGGCAGACGGACACTGAGGCCAAAGATGTTTAATAATATGAACATACACCAGGATTGTGGCAGAGCTGGGCCTAAGTCGAGGTCTGACTTTCAATTTAAGCAATACTCCTTCAAAAATTCCATTATGTTTTTTAATTTTTTTTTAAACGAAGACAGTCTCATTTGAATAATTTACATTGATGTGCTTAAATCTAATAAGGCATTTGCTTTTGGAATAACTGGAACTATGTACTAGCTAAGCCAACTTAGGGGTGGACATTTCAACAGTTCGGAGACATTTCTTCCTAAGCTATATTTTATTTGAGTTGTGTAAGGAACTGTTTCTTTTTTTTTTTTTTTTTTGGTGAGGAAGATTGGCCTGAGCTAACATCTGTTGCCAATATTCCTCTTTTTTTTTTTTCTCCCCCAAACCCCCCAGTATATAGTTGTGCATCCTTGTTGCAAGTCATTCTAGTTCCTCCATGTGGGACACTGCCACATCATGGCTTAATGAGTAGTGTGTAGGTCCAGGCCCAGGATCCAAACCAGTGAACCCTGGGCTGCTGAAGCAAAGTGTGCAAACTTAACCACTCAGCCATGGGGCCGGCCCCCTGTAAGGAACGATTATAATTTCAATTAACTTTTTTCTCTTACAAGATTTCAAAGAAACACTTTTTCCATTCCCATTTTGGCAACTGAAAACATATATTTTTTTAACAGGTCTGCTCCTTTAATAAGTATTCATTTAAGTAGGTCATATTCTAACATTCTTGGAGATAGAAAATCTTTTATCAGATTAAAAGAAGTCTGGTTTTTATTCCCACTTTTAACCATGTTTGAGTTGGTCCTTGTAATTGTCAGTTTCAACAAAATACCGATTAAGTCAAAACATCAATGTTTTTATTTGTTTGGGTTCTTTTCGTTTAACATGAGGAGAAAAATAAATGTGTTTACCTTTTTGCAGCTCTGATAATTATATACTCTGTTTTTCATTTATGCAAAACTTATTTTTGAGGGTTTTCTTTTTGTTTCATTTCTCTGTTTTTGCGTTTTCCAAACATCTGTACCGTGGCTGGTGGCGAGAGTAGCAGTGGCTGGCACTTTTCCTCCACGTTTTGAGAGAAAGAGAATTGGCTGGAATAAAACCTTGCTTTCCATATGGTCGACTTGAAATACAGCATTGAAAAGGTATCGTCTCTTTTTCTTTTCTGAAACCAGAGGTGAAACCTACGAACAAATAGCCATATTGATGCCAAACCACCTGTTGATCCACGTCAGAAAAGTCCTTGGCAATGCGTTCTCCACTTCGTCAGTTGAGAAACCTAAATGAATGGATGACCTTTGTGCACTGGTAGCATCATAGCAACAATATATGCTGCTGGTCACTCGCTTAAGAAAGCCTAGATTCTACATGTAGTCAAGAAGTGAAGCGAAAGTTTTGCTTTTGATTCAACAAAATGATCACTTTGTGAGCATGTATGGCTCCGAAGTGCTTACTGATTCCTAGAATATTGGGATCTCTTGTCAGCGACAGGGCAGAGACGATGACTCTAGTGCTTTCTTTTACTGCGGCTGATTCGAGTTAGGAAAAGCAGTTGTCTTTGTCATCAATTTTTTTATGTAAAATATTTCAAACATATGAAAGTATAAAGGATAATGTGGACATACAAGAATCCAGAACCCAAGTTAAACAGATATTAATTAATTTGGAACATTTATTTCTGAACCCATTTTTATCTTCAGTTATTCCATTATAAGTTACATACAGTAAAGTACCTAAAGTAAGTGTATAGCTTGATGAGCTTCTGTGTAAGTTTCTATCCATGTGACCACACCCAATCCAAGATACAAAGTATTCACAATACCTGGGAAGAATCCTCATGCTTCCTTAGAGGTGATATTCTCCAAAGCTTTAATGAAAGGTTAAAAACAAGTAAAACTATTCTGGCCTCTATCATCATGACTTAGTTTTACATAAGCCATATATTATGACTCATATAATATATCCAACCGTACATATCAGTAAAATTTATTTATTGTGTCCCTCATTGTTAGACATTATTTCCAATGTTTCCCAATCACAACCAATACTGCGGTTAACATTTTTATACATGTTTATACACAGAGGAGGGAGTGCTGATGAGAAATGATGCAAAGTGGTAATACCAATTTTATTCTCAGTAGCAAGCTATGAGAGTTCCTCCATATACTTCACAACATTTGGAATGGCCAGACTTTTAAAATTTTTGTCAGCCTGATGGGGATTAAATAATATCTCATTTAAACATTTTTTTCACTTACAAACTATTGGGATTTCCTCATGTGCCTTGCCTATTTGTATGTCTGTCCATCTTTCTCTTGGGTTATTTGCTTTGCTGTTGTGATTTTAGACAGCTCTGGTTTTGGTTTTGGTTGTTATTGTAATATTCTGGATTCTCATCCTGTGGGCAATATAGATTGCAAATATTTTTTTCCAATTTGTAGTTTCTCTTTTAACTGTGTCTATAGTAGCATTTACTTTTAAAAGCTTCTAATTTTAAAGTAGTTTATTGATATTTTCCTTCACGTTTTCTGCTTTTATGTCATTTAAGAAATCCCTGCATATGACAAGGTCATCCTATATTTTCTGACAGTTTTAAAGTTTTGCCTTTTATATCTAGCTCTCCAATCTTCTTGGCATTTATTTTTGTAGATGGTATCTTACGCTCACTCTATTTTATTCTTTTTCCGTGTGGATAACCCAATTATCTGAGCACCATTTAACAAATTAGTCATCCTTACCCTGAATTTGCAAGGCCATCTTTTGCCTATATCAAATCTGTTTTTAGGATCTTTATTTCATCCAGTGGACTGTTTCTCTGTTCTTGCGCTAACATGATAGTACCTTAATTACCATACTTTTATAATATTCTTGTTATTTGGTATGGTAAATCTCTCTACACTGTTCTTTAATTCTCTGGCTCCTTTTGGCCTTTTGCTATTCAATAAGAATTTTAGAATTAGTTTGTCAAGTTTGGCAAAAGCCCTGCTGAATTTTACTTGTAATTACATTAACTTTATGAAATAATCTGGGGGAGAATTCACTTTTTTATAGCATTGTGTTTCTATCCATTAACAGACTATATCCCTTCACTTAATCAGATCTTCCTTCATGTTCTTTAATAATGTTTTATAATTTTCACCATAATGGTCTTGCTTGAACCTATTTTGTTAGATTTCTTCTCATATAACTTAGGTTTTTGTGCTTTTATGCATAGAATCTGTTTTTCATTTCACTGTTTATTGGTTATTTTTAGCGTATACTCAGCAACTTTGCTGAACTCTCATTAGTTCTAATGGCTAAACTAGAAATTCTTTTAGGCTTTTTACATAGACATATATATCATCAGTAAATAATGACAGCTTTTCTCTTACATTCCAATTCTTAAATGTTCAATTTCTTTTTCCTGTCATATTGCGTTACTAAGAGCTCTATAAAGTGTTGAACAGAAGCAGTGATATTAGGAATATGTGTTCTGTTTCTTACTTTAATGGAAATGTTTTGGAAATGTGATATTTGCTTAGGGTTTTGGTAAATCAAAATTATTGTGTTAAGGAAGCTCCCACTATCTATTTATAGTTTGCTAAGCATTTTGAATCAGGAATACTAGTTGAATTTTATCTAATGCATTTTCCCAATAATATGATAAAATTTACCAATAATATGTTAATATTTTATATTACATTAATACATTTCCTGATAATTAAACATTTCTTACGTTCCTGGAAAAAAACATTTACTTGCTGCGGTATGTTATTCTAACCCACTGTTGAGTTTAATTTGCTGATGTTTTATGGACGTAGTATGTTTACATGGAGAGATTAGTCTTTAATTTTCTTTCTTAAAATGTTAATGTAGAGTTTTGGTGTTATGATCATACTAGCCTCATAAAATAAATTAATCAGCATTTTCCTTCTTTCCTTCTTTTTCCTTCTTTCTTTCTTTCTTTCCTTCTTCCCTTCTTTCCTTCCTTCCTTCCTTTTTCTATTTCCAAAACAGTTATTATATTATAGGGATTATCTATTCTGCAAGTTTGGTTAAACTTGCCTCCAGAATCATCTGGACCAGGTATTGTGTGTCAGTAGGGGGTAGGTAGTGTAGGGTGAATTTTTGGTTATCAGTTCAATTTCTTCCATGGTTATTGGTTTATTCAAGTGTTCTATTTCTTCTTAAGGCAATTTTAGGAAGTTTTTTTTAAGAAAAATATGCAATTAACAATCTACACTTTCAGATTTATTTGGATAAAGTTCATAAGAGTCTTATGATTTTTTATTTTATCTTTAATTATGTGCCCTCTAATTCCTAACATTATTTATCTCAGCCTTTTCTCTTACTAGTTGTTAACATTTTTCTTTTTCATTTACTTTTTTCAAAAACTGGCATTTGATTTTGCTTACTTCCCTTATTGTGTCTTTGTATTCTATTTTATTACTTTTTGATTTTATCAACATTATTTCCTTCATTCTACTTTTTTATAGTTTAAGCCATTTTTCTTTTTCTAGATTCCTGAGTGGAATTATTACTCGTTTAAAATTTCAATACTTATTATTTTTACAAATGAGTTTTAGTCTCCAAATTCTTTTTCAAGTTTCTCATTAGCTGCATAGCATATTTTGATAATGTAGTTTTGCTGAGTTTTAAATATTTTGTAATGTCTGTTTTGATTTATTTTTAACCATTGAATTATTTAGAAGTGTATGTTTTTTACTTTCTAAGCATATATTTCTCTATTTTTATTACTGATTCTAAATTTAATTGCACTATACTAAGAGGATGTGTTTTATATGGTTTTAATTGAAAAAAAATTTTTGAAATGTCTCTTATGACCTGGTACATGGATTTTACTGCTGGGCTTGAAATCTATAGGTGGCTTATCTGTTTCTTTAGTGCTTATGCTAAAATTTTTGAGTGTATACCTAACTACATATTTTTCTAATTAAAAATAAAATCCATGGGATCAGCCCCCTGGCTGAGTGGTTAAAGTTCCAGGACCTCTGCCTCGGCGGCCTGGGTTGCAGGTTTGGATCCCGGGTGTGGACCTACTTTGTTCATCAGCTGTGCTGTGGAGGCGTCTCATGTACAAAAAATAGAGGAAGACTGGCACAGATGTTAGCTCAGGGCCAATCTTCCTCAAGTGACAAAAAGAGGAGGATTGGTAATGGATGTAAGCTCGGGGCAAATCTTCCTTACAAAATAAATAAATAAACAAAATCTACTTTTTAGTATTTCTAGCTTTCTCCTTAATGTAAAAATGGTGCCTAGCATGTTTTATCTACTTACTGAGTATCAATCTTGGTATCGTAATTGTTGAATGGAGTTTTAGTTTTACCTATTTGTTTTAAACTTATACAAAAGTAGTTGTCATTGATTTTTTATCGTCAATGCTTAATTATATTTGTTCATATGTTTTGGTCATTACTGTGCCCACTATTATTCTTGGGTGCTGTGCCTTCCTTTCTGGCTTCACTCTTCTCAGTGAATCACATCTTGTAGTAATTCTTTAGAGAGGGCACTGGGTGGTACACTCTTTGTGTGTACCTAAAAGTTTCTTTATATTTTATCTTAAATAACAATTAATCTGGGCATTTCTGATCCCCATTTGAAGATATTATTCAATTGTATCTTAGACTATTTTTCTGTCAACTCTCATTACTTATGAGAAATCTGCTATCAATCTATTTTTCATCTCTTTGTAGGTAGTCTGCCTTTTCCCTCTGGTAGCTTTTAAGAGTTTTTCTATATCCTTGATGTCTTATGGTTTCTTTGAAATGTGTCTAGATGTGGATTTATTTTGAATTATCAGTCATGAACTCAGGATATACTTTCTAGTCTCAGGACTCTAATTCTGGAAAATTCTCGGCTATTTTTTTTCCTTTATCGTTTCTTTGTTATTACCTCCATTTTCTTCTTCTGGGATTCTTATAAGATATATTTTGGTGTTTCCTAGTCAATTTACCGTATCTCAACTGCTGTTTCTTTTTCTAAAAATATATTTTACACTTTGTGATATTTTTTCTGAGAGAATTCTTTAGTATTACTTTCCAACTCCCTTAATCCTCTCCTTGAAATTGCCTAATTTTAAGTTATGCCGTCTATTGCATTTTTATGTCAATGAACATATTTTTCATTTTTAAGATTTCTGGCTGATTCTGTATTCACCTATTCTTATCTCATTGCTGTCTATTTTTATTTGATAATTTCTTGTTCTTTTACCTTCCAACTCACTTAATCCTCTCCTTGAAGTTGCCTAATCTTGAGTTATTCCATCTATTGCATTTTTATGTCAATGAACATATTTTTCATTTTTAAGATTTCTGATTGGTTCTTTATTCACCTATTCTTATCTTATTGCTGTCTTTTTTATTGAATAATTTCTTGTTCTTTTATAGGAATGACTCTTTTATTTATCTCTGAGCATTGCAAAGATACTCATGTTGAGGTCATTGTCAGACAATTCTACAAAATTAAATTCTTCTGGGGTGAATGTTCCAATTACTAATTTTGTTGGTTTTCTTAACATTAGATTTCTTGCTATGTTTCAGAATTTTGTTTTGTAGGTTAATGTTGCTCATAAGGCTTTTTTGCCTTGTTTCTTTCTTTCTCTCTCTCTCTCTTTTTTTTTTTTTTTTTTTTGTTCATACATCCCTGATTAGTGGTTTTGCAATTGCCTTATCTAGATTCCTGGGTTCCTAGTCCCAATCCAAATCATACAATGGTATCTTTCAGCTTCTTCCCTTTAAGAATATTTGATCACGAGGCTGCATCTTTATCTTTCCACCTCTCAGTGCCTGCAGCTCTATATAAGCTATCACCCCAGGCAGCAGTTAGCCAAACTTTGTTTTTTTAAGATTTTTTTTCCTTTTTCTCCCCAAAGCCCCCCAGTACATAGTTGTATATTTTTCGTTGTGGGTCCTTCTAGTTGTGGAATGTGGGACGCTTCCTCAGCATGGTTTGATGAGCAGTGCCATGTCCGTGCCCAGGATTCGAACCAACGAAACACTGGGCTGCCTGCAGCGGAGCTGGAGAACTTAACCACTCGGCCACGGGGCCAGCCCCCGTTGCCCAAACTTTTTGCAGCCTCTGCTGAAGTAGTGAGTCGAGCTCAGTTCCATCATTTCATAAGGAGCCTTTTTGGCTCCATTACTCAAGAGCTAGACTCCTAGACACCTCTGCGTGCTTCTGGATCCGGATTTCATCAGGCTTATGGCTTCAGCCCTCTTTGCTGCCTTTAGTTTCTTTGCAGAAATGATGACCTTTTTAAGTCTCACTCTCTGGCTTTCTCATTTTATATTATATCAATTTCTTCAGCTGACAATACATCTTGGACAGCACTCCTTTGATTTTTACCTCTCTTTTATTTAGATATATCATTTTAAAACAAATATTATAAACAATAGTTATTATTATTGAATGTTTAGTTGTGCTAGGTGCTGAATTTTATAGATATTAATTATCCAGTTCTCGCTGTAATCAGTCATTTTTATTCCCATTTTATAAACTAGGAAATTGAAGTGAATAGGCTAAATACATTTCCCCTTAGGAAAGAGGTTGTAACTAGCAAATGGCAGAAGTAAGATTTGAACTCAGTTTTCTCCACTATCAAAGCTAGTGCTCTTAAAGTACTACCCTCTGTTTAGATTTGGTGTTTTTTTTTAAACCTCCGTCATGGTGTTTATTTTTAATAAGTTAATTAAATTAAGTGATATTTATTGTTGTAAAGAATATATCTGGTCCTATCTCAGAAATTTTATTTACTATTCTGTGTGTTTTTATGCATCCTTGTTCTCTCTGTCTCTCTCTTTTTCTCTTTTGATATATGACTGCGTTATTTGTTATCAATCTAGCAATTTGGAAGTTTTAAAGCATAGTTTATTTTTCTTGTAATGATTACTGTCATTTTAAAAAAACATTTATGCCTATTTCCTTTAATTATCATTAATGAAATTGTATGCTGTATGAAATAAGAAATTCAGAATGTTGTTTCTTCATTCCTCTCTTCCTACCCAATTTCTCATTTTTTGTTGTAATATATTATGTCAGATATAGATTATTATTTGTTTTTATGATACAGCTGTGGAGAGGATAATCAAAAAAGCTGGATCATTTCTTTGGTTGGTAGAGAGCTTCTAGCACAAAGTAGGTGCTTAACAACTATTTATTGAGAGTGAAATGGATGGACCTGTTTTGTGTGCACTCATGTGCACACACAGAAAGAAAACAGAGCTGAGATCTCTTTAGAGTCTCCCTCTACTGCTGGATGACCCACTTATTTATTTAAATCTTAGATTTTGTAAACCATTGAACCGCCATATGGTTTGATAAATAGTTTTTCTGTCAATACTTTCATTAGGCAAACATGCTTTGTGAACCAAACCTTTTATAATCAATGACCCCCTATTGATGTTAGTTCCATTCATAGCTATTTCCACATTTGAGCCTTCTGCCCTACCTACCCCTACAAATAATAAATATATTTGGCAACTCCCATTCTCACATCAGTGACTACTGTTAAGTTTTCATTTGGCAAATACTGTGTGACTCTTGAGTACGAAACAGTGATTAAATACCAATAATTGCATCATATTCAATTGCTAATAGACCATGTTCTTCCAGAATATTTCCTGTTGTTAACTATTCAAATAGAGGCATTTTGAAGTAGCTCTTATTGTTTTATTTTTTAAGGGTAGTTCTTAAGATCCTCAATTATAGTAAAAGGAAATTCTTTCTAGAAATTGCTAGAAAAATTGGATTTTCCATTGAGTACCACTAAATGTTACCAGGAAACTTAATGATGATCTGCAACACACTAGAATCTGATGCTGCTATTATAGCAAAGCAGATTAAATAAAACAATGTGTATTAACAAGAAAAAAGCAAACTAGTATAAACTGGGTCATTTGCTGATGTGCAGATTTTATGGAAATTTTAATGACACATTTGATCGATTTATAAGTACATATTATTTGTTTTTATAAGAACATTCAAGCCTTCTATGTGGCATGATTTTAACAGTCTTTTATACATAAGAACACATTGAAATTAAACTGTCTTCCTAGCTGTTTCTATTCTTTGAATTGTAAAAATGATTTTTAGTATTCTCTATTTAAAAGGCACTGAACAGGGAATCGGGAGACTTGGTTTTTAGTCCTAGTTCTGTCATTTAACTAGCTCCATGACCTTGGGCTATTTATTGAACTCTTTGAGTCAGTTTCTTCATTTATAAATGTAGAGTTGGGCTTGGTGCTCCATAAAGCCCCTTCCAGTGCTTGTGTCTAGAATTTGGCATTATGTCTGTCTGTCTCTCTCTTTTTTATGTATAGATACCCACATATAAAAACTTAACTGCTTATAGGTTCCATACATCAATAACCTAAGTTATTCAATAGAATCCATAAGGAAATATCCAAGAATGGGATTAATTTTCCCCTGAATAAGGCAGTTGAATTGGGCCAGTAAATAAATAACTGGGAGTTACCGTACGTTCTTGACCAGGACTGATAGGATTAAAGCAGTATTTTCGAAAGTACTGTTGGGCAGCAGTGTACAAAATGGATCAGAATGGAAGAAATCTGGAATGCGGGCCAGGCAGCCATGCTGACATGTCCAGGATGAGGTAAGGAGTCCAGAGTATAGTGATGCCATCAGAGATTAGGTGGAAGCAAAAGATGCAAAGACACTGGGATATATATTTGTTCAAACAGAACATCTCAGAAGAATATTAAAAAAAATCATGAAAGAGGAAATAAAGTGACTAATAAACATATGAAAAAGTACTTTAACTCACTAGCACTCAAAGACGTGGTTTATAAAAATAATAATTCTCAGTGCTGGCAAGTGGCACTCAAATCATAGTGATAGTGGGGGCTATATATTGACCCAAAATTCTGCAAAGATATACGACATTATATTATCAGGATCTTTTCTTTAAAAATGTATTCTTTGAGGGGACTGGCCCCGTGGCCGAGTGGTTGAGTTCGTGCGCTCCACTGCAGGTGGCCCAGTGTTTCGTTGGTTCGAATCCTGGGCGCAGACAGGGCACCGCTCATCGAGCTGCGCTGGGGTGGTGTCCCACATGCCACAGCTAGAGGGACCCACAGCTAAAAAAATATACAACTATGTACCTGGGGGCTTTGGGGAGAAAAAGGAAAAATAAAATCTTTAAAAATATATATATATTCTTTGACCCAGTAATTTCACTTCTGGGAAACTATCTATAAGAAATAGAAACTCAGACAAAGATTATATACAAAGATATTCATCACAATGTCATTTATAAAAGGGAAAGAAGAGGAAAATGATCTTAAATATTTAATCAGAAATTGTTAAAGAAATTATGGAGCATCCATATATATCATTACATATAATTAGTTGTACAGTTATTAAAGATATTTTAAAGAATTTTTTTACTAGTAAATACTCATGAAATAATATAACTGAAAATACCTGATCCAAAGGAAACTTGTACACCTAACATGATCCCAAATGAGAAAACTGGAAGTATTTGGTCACAATCAAAGGAAATACATTAAAATGTGAACCGTAGTTACCTCTGTATGGTGGAATTAAGTGCTATTTTATTTCTTCTTCTCCTTAAACTTTCTAAATGTTCTAAAAGTACTCTAATGATTAGAAAAATAAAAGTTTTCAGGGGCATAGTGGTTGAGTTTTGTGCACTCTGCTTGGGTGGCCCGGGTTTATGGGTTCAGATCCCAGGTACAGACCTACACTGCTAGTCAGCCATGCTGAGGCAGCAACCCACATATAAAGTAGAGGAAGACTGGCATGGGTGTTAGCTCAGGACTAATCTTCCTCAAGCAAAAATAAAAGAGGAAGATTGGCAACAGATGTTAGCTCAGGACCAATCTTCCTCAACAAAAAAATAAAATAAAATCAGCAAACAGCAAATAATCTAATTAATTAATTCCAAATTTGATGATAATTTACCTTAAGAATATATGTCTACTATTTGTCACCTCTCACTAATTAAAATGTTTTCCTTTTCCAATTTATTAAGCTTCTGAAATAGCTGACATATAGATATTTGGAATCACATCATATTGCATATGATATGGTATATATTTTCTGAATCATATACTGTTGTTTCTATTGCCAGGTGTTTCCTAGAGTCTCCCTTTTTCTCTTTTCGATCCTTGTGCATTTGCCTTAGGTTATCAGCCTGCACTTTGACTCCCAGAGCCTCATTTTCTTTATACCATCAATCAGTTCTACATTGGTGTGCTCAAACCACATTTACATGTACATGAGATTAGCACCAAGGAGGACATCTAGATCACTTTTTATGTTTTCAATTGTTTTTAACTTCTAAATTCCTCATAGTGTAAAACTTTCATAATCTAATACTAGCATTTTGAGTAATTGAAACAGATGAAAATGAAGTAAAGGACACAGCCAATATGTCACTATGGAGTCACTTTTATTGGGTGAAATGAACTACTACTGATAAAATTTATCAGGCACCCATCTCAAGAATAGAGTCTCGGCTGCTCTATGTAAGAATGAATAAACATAACAACTTACTTGGCTCTGTACCCAGAATTTAGCCAAAAAAGAAACCCGGTTGGATGCCAGAAAGAATGAACCAGATAAAGTTTTCTCGGCTCAAAATATACAAGTAACTTAGTCTGCCCCTTTCCTAACAAAACGGTGTAAGTAAAAAGGTAATCTTCTTTCAAAATCTAAATTCCTTACACTAGCCAATGGCAAACGGCTGGAGCAACGAAAAATTTCCAGACCGCACCCTCTTTCCCTTCATCTGCCAGGAGGATGAACCACTCTCTCTCCAGGCAGCCTCCACTGACTACACGTTAACCCAGGACCTTTTGTACACAAGCTCATCTCTTTTTCAGAAGTGCAAGTTCGGTGAAGGCAGCAGCTGTGTCCTATTTATCTTTGTTACCTCAGGTTCTGGCAAGGTGCATGATTGTTGGATGAACTAATGAAAGCTTAAGCAGCTTAGTTTAGATGATTTTAGTGCCTGTAAAAATAAGGGAAAAGTTACTTGGCTACAAAGGCTCACACTGTATGTATCATTATATAACCCATCTTACTAGCATTTAGGCGAGTTCCTGTACAATGATACTATCAACAAATTGTGAACATCTTTGGGAGTAAACATCTTTCAAGAAGATATTTTTCTGCAGGGCTAAGAGTTAAAGTCGTGCAGTTCATTGCAAAGAGTTCTTGGAATGATTAGGGTGACACCCAAAAGAAGTTACTAAATCTTTCTGAATCTCAATTTCCTCATCTGAAAGGTGGGAATAGTAATAATGCTTATCTCATAGTCCTTGCTGTGGGGATTGGATGACATCTTGCCTATGAGACAGCGTCATGCCTGCTAAGCCCTTGGGCTCTTATTATTAAAATTGATGCCTCCCAGGACAACTGGTTGTACTTGCACAGGCATCTTGACGATTGGGACAGAAGGTACAGCTCTACCAGCAGGGCTCCCACTGAATATAGAATCAGAGAGTGTAAGTGCATAAGCCAGTGCTTTTCAGGCTTCAGCAGCATAACAATTACTTGGGAAGTTTGTTTGAAATGCAGATCTTTTGAGTTCCACCTCAAGAGACTAATTCAGTTGATTTGCTCTGGGGTGAAACCCTGAAATATGTCTTTTCAACATGGTCCTCAGGTGATTCTGGTGTAGCTGGTCCCAGACCAAGCTTTAAGTAACCCTGGGATCAAGATTCCATCCCAGCTTTGACTGTGCATTACCTCCCGCCCCATGGCATCATTCCCCAGGACTCGCCCTGCTCAATACAGCGTGGCTTTGCTGGCCCCACCCCTCACCCCACCCCACTGAAAGCAGAAAAGAATAGAGAAAACAGGGTCAATTGGGAAAACTTGAGTAGCTGCAGTAAATTATCTGTTATTTTGTATTATTCAGACTAATGATCTTCTGCGTTAATCCAAAACCAAGCTGACCTGAAAGGTAAGCTTGAAATTTTGAACAAGAGTTTTCCCCCAGTGACTGTAGAATGACTGGCTATAGTGACGTTTATCTCCTGTTTTTCATAGAATGTCTATCTAGAGGATTTAGATGAATAAGCACAATTGAAGTGCAAAGTGTTCAATGTGGGCTTCGATGCAGTCCATGCATTTGCACATTGAAGTAATTAGGACGTATTTAAAAGCATTCTGCTTGCTCTACTTTGTTCTCCATTTCCTACAAATCAAATTAGTGAGGGGGAGATTCGATTTTGACATCATTTTGAAAATATTTTCTTTTTCTTTTTTTAATTTTCTTAGTATTCCATTTTTACAAAGTTCAAAACACAACCAACTGTGACTAAATTCATAAAAACAAAACAAAAAGTCCAAAGTGCACGAAAATGAGAAACAGCACAGAGTAATGTGCAGTAGAACCACGTGAATCATAGCTCACAGATATGGTTGTAATAACACATCTTATCCATGTCTGATCAATTAATAACAAATACTTGTTCAGATAGCAAATAGCTCATTCTTTCACTATGATTGAGAGCCCCAAATTTGATTATTCCTCTCAGTCCAAATAAATATGAAAAGGCAGCCAGATCTACTTAGAAAAATCTTAACCATCTCCTGTTTTCATTGTGCTGTATGTAGTGCAATGAATGAATGTGAAGAAAGAATATAAAGGATGTTTTCCTTGTTTGCTAACAAAGCATTCAAGCAAGATTATTCATTTTTTAAAGTTAGATTTGGCAGAACCAAGGAATGTTTATGGAGCTCTGTGGCACAAAGACAGACCTGGAGTTGAAATCTCAACCCTGAACACTGCCCATATTGTCTTTCATGAAGTGCTTCACCTCCCTGAGCCTCAGTTTCACATCTGTCAAGTGAGGGGAATAGTATCTACATTGCAGACTCATTTTCTTAATATGCAATAATATATTTAAAGTGCCTGGAATTTAATAGGTACTCAATAAGTGGCAGTTATTGTTATTAATTGAGGAAGCTTTGGAGGTATTAGAACCCAAAATCCTCAGGGGAAAAAAACACTAAACAGAAATATCTTGCCTTCTCACTTTCCCAGAGACTAGTCACAGGAGTCACAGGTTTTATCCCAGGATTTTATCAGGACTCCTACAGAAGGGATGGTTTTGACTTTATAATCTTCTTGCTACCCAAATTGTTGTCCTCATTGTAAATCAATGACCTCAAAATACATGTTGAGAAATACCCTTCATACTATTGAAATGCATATTTGAATGACTATAATTTTCTAATACAAATTATCATATTTTTTTCTTGAAGATAAATCGTACTTTGGACTGGATGCAGATGACCTAAGTCTAATTCGTATTTTTTCTATGTAATTTTACGGTTTCAGAAGTATACACGTGTATGCATAGAGTGAAGGGAAGATAGAGAAAGAATGAACGAGAACAGTAGATTTATTTGTGCTTAGGAAACAGAGATGGTATCCTGTTCTACCCTATCTTCAATGATTAGCTCTGTGTTTCCTATATAGAAAGTGCTCGTGAAATGTTTGTTGAATTGAGAAAATAAGGAGAAACAAAATGCTGAGAAAATATCTAGCATGAAGGAGCCAGGTCAAAGAAGTATGTGCAGGTAGTGGGCAGAGATCTTAAAACTTACTTACAGGAGGACATCAACACCCCTGTGGTTAGAATGTCTCCACGTGAAACGGCAGTCCCTTTATTCAGAGACTCTAATTCTCAACTGGAAGAAGCAGCTAAACCAGGAGAGCCAACTGACGTTCAGTCAGAGAGCCATGATGTGACCTTCATGTCAGAGCTGGAAGGAACCGTGCAGATTTTCTAATCCAAGGGCCTCCTTTCTCAGCTGAGGGAACTGAAGGACTTGCCCGAACACTTGGTGGCAAAATTTATTGATACTCACACTTCGGTTTCCTGATTCCGGTCCAATTCGTTTTGTATTGTACCATGTTGTCTTTGTGTCCCCAGACTGTCTGTCCCCCTGGGGGTTTGCATAGATCCACAATGGCTTCTCTTCCTTTGACCAAGACAGTGCAACGAACATCCAGCAATGCCTCTGATTAGAATCATCTCACTTATTATGGCATTTTCCACAGAACCTAAAAGGCCACAATGAAGAGATTCTGCCTTTGACTCTTACGTTCAATTTTTTTTATCAAGAAATAGTCTATATTAAATTATTATCAAGTATTAACATCTCATCCAAATTGCTTAGCTCTCTTTCAAGTGATTATTAGCTGGAGCTAAAAGGAACAGAGAAGAAAAAACCGTTATAATTTGAGTGGGGAGAAAGGGAAGGAAGAGTTCTAGCCTTGGGGTGTTACCTGGGGGAAGGCAGGTGGCGGGTGTGGAGGCTGGGGGCGCGTCAAGAATATCCAGGAAGTCACTCAAGGATTTGAATCTTGGAGAAAGAGAGGGGAGATAAGAAGAAGTGAAGGAATACAAGACAAAGGAAGTAAAAGAGGGAGAAGGTACTGCAGGTAGACTTCATAATTTGGTCTTTTGGTTCATTATTGACTTTACCTGTAACCCTCGTGCTCAGTGGAGAGCTTTGTGTTCAGGTCACGTGTTCCTGTCACAATTTATATTGCTAGTGTCGAGTAAGGACTACAATTCCTTGAATCAAGTAATAATGACATCCATAAAAGAAGAAATGAAGCACTTGGTAGGTAAATGTCTCTCCCATCCACCTAAAGAATGGAGGAAGTGTTGATGGGATGTTGATGGTGAGTTAAACTGGCATACCAGGAATTTTTATAAATGGTTTTCCCATGCTCCATTGAATCTGTGGCTGAGACTTTAGTTGTATACCAGCTGTGCGTGCAAAATCTCATAATTATTCTTACTGTATTAAGCATTTTATAGCAATTTTAGCTCTAAAATGCTATGCAATAGTTTTTATGCAAGTGTACCAGACATGTAAGCTGTTCCAATGAAAACATTTCCTTTCATTTAGACACGTGGTTTTAGGTTTCCAAACTTAGCTCTTTGCATTGACAGAAGAATCTTTAGGACAGACTTCAGGTTTTTCTGTGGGAGAAGAGGAGGTAGTTGGCTTTTCTTGCACATGCTTTATTTCTTCGAGCAGCCTCATCAGAAAAGGGGCATTTCACTAACTGTACAGTACTGGTATTAGCAAATACTGTCGCTGAGCACCAGTGCCTGCACAGCCTGTCCTGTTGAGAAGGGCGGTGGAGAGGAAGCTGGGGTTATCTCTGCATCGCTCCGGGGTGTGATGACAACAGGCAGGAGGACTTGGACTTAACCTCTCTGCAGAAGACTGACACCTTTAACACTGCTGCATGTGCTGCTGCGCCCTGCAGTGGCAAGTCTTGGGCCTGAGCCCAAAGCTGGTGTGGAGTTTGAACCCTTGGCATTCTGGCCCAGGGCCAAGTGCTATCAATGGAACCCCACTGACACCTTTAGTTATTCTTCCTAGATTAGGATAGTAATTTACTTGTCTCTTTGATTTCAAGTGTCTGGTTTTGTTTCCAGATGCCTCCCAGCTCATCTGTATTCCAGGGGTTTCAAAAGACTTTAACCTCATTGGTTCTCTCCTTTGTCAGTTCCATTTGGTGAACACAGGAGGGATACAGAGACTAGAGGGAGGCAAGGGAGGGGGTTGTGCATGTGTGTGATGTAGGGGGCATGTGGGGAGGGCTTGGTGAGACCGTAGGAATAAATGAAAGGCATATTCACTTTCAGAATTTCAGCTATTATACCAGAGCAAGTCAGGGTGGTGTGTAAGAGGTGATGTGTAGGACAATGTAGTGAAAAGTGTCGTTAGATGGATTCATGTGTAAAAGCCCTCAAACCAGCAGTAATCTCAAACTCCCCCAATGATTACAATATATGAACGAGATGGAGAGACTATAGAAATTTTATCCCAGTGCCAATAAGGTAACAGCACTAGGATTTTTACATGCTATGGTAGGAAAAGGCGCTTATGGAGGGGTGTCATTTCATGTTTACAAGGGCCTGTCTAGCACCGTTTATTGATTTTACTGCATTTCTTTCCCTAGGACCCTGTAGATAGATAATTGCTAGAAATGTCCATCATTAGCAGAGCAACGAGTGCAACCACCGCACTAGGAAAAAGATACACAGAGGACCGACCCTACAAGCAGGCATCAGATCGGGGGAGAAGAGGCACACAATAACACGTGCAACTATAACTCCAGGCAAACACACACACAACACCCTGTGTAGCCATTGCACTGAGAAAATACACAGAGCCCCCTGTGCAGCCATCACACATCAGGAAAATACACACATGACACCCCTATGCAACCATCACACCAGGCAAAAGCACAGACATAAAATGCTAAGTCAATAGGAATGAATAGCTCATAAAAGCCTACTGGAATAGATCACATCACAGCCAGGTACATCTGTTCTCAGCACTAACCATTATCGTTAGCTTAGAATGCTTAAAATCACTGCGCATCCTCAGGTCTAGGGACAGATTATTCCAAGAAGATTCTGCTAAATAGATTTGGCAATGCAGTGAAGGGGACCTCAACTGCATTAAAGTGATGCATTTTGCATCTCGAAGGCTGTCAACTGTATTTAGAGGAACTGTGATTGAAGAACAATGCTCTAGGATAGGAGAGCAATTTTTCCGGCCCTCCTAAATCTGGGGGTGATTTTTACTCCAACTTGAGTTAAATGTACAATTGAACGGGCAACTCTCAGATTGGGAGGTGACTAATAAAAGCTGGATCGGAAAGAGCTTTCATCTGTGCTGCAAAGTAAGCCACTCCAGGCTGTTTTCTACTGGAACTCTCAGGTGGGATGTCATCTCTAGAGGTCTTAGTGAGGTCAGACTTCAAGCCGTCAACTGGAGATGCATAAGTAGTAACTACAGTCCTTGCTTCAGAGGGTTGTCTGCCCAACTGGGGGGAATAAAGGAACCACCCACCTCTTCTTTTGCCAGTGCCTTCTCTTTATCCTTTTGCCTTGGTCTGTGATGTTATCCTAACTGTGTGACACAGAGGTTACAGCACTGCAAGGGAAACTCGGTGTGTCCTTCTGAAGAGCAGCCCCCAAAAATAGTTAGAAAGAGTTTCAAGCTTGCCATTCCGCGCTTCAATTACAGTGGCGTTATGTGTTTCTACTGAGTGAGACAAGTTTCAAGCTAGCTTGTTAAGAATGATTTACACCATAATTCTAGGAAAAAACAAATGTGAGTGACTGAGCTTTGAAAGGGAAGAGCAGGGAGGAAGTGCCAGACTAAACGAATCCTAAGTAAATAGGGTGGGGTTGGGTTTGAGGTTTGTGGGTTTTTTTTTTTTTTTTTGGTGTTTTTTGTTTGCTTGCTTTTTAAAAACAACAAAAGAGAAATTGTATGTATTGTTGGTAATTACTTCTCTCACCTGGGTGGAATGAAGCAGAAGGAAACAGAATTGCTCCATTTGCACCCTGTAAAAGCAAATTTTTGGGCGAGGACTGGTGCTTCTCTTAAATTCGCATGGCAACACCTTACTGGGAATGAGCAGCGCTAGAGAGGAGAACTAAGAATTCTACTTCTTTTTCTTTTCCAAATATGGTGGAAAAGGTTTTGTTAGGGTGAGATAAGCATTTTCCATAAAACAATGCAGTGGCGACATGAGGTAATTACATGGTGACTGGGACACACCACGTGGCATACCGGAGAAATTGCATGATACCTACATGATGACTATGGTAACTCTCGTTATCGCTACCGTATTATCTTCTGATGACTGTATAATTAGTTTGTGTCACCAAAGCACCCTAAATGTGTGCCTGTTCCAGCTACTCTGGTAGAAAAAAAATAAACTTTTTTGCAAGGGGGGAAAAAAAGCTAATGAAGAAAGTTGCCAAGAACAGATATTTTGTAATCTGTGCTAAATCTCTGCTGGAAAACATGAACAGTAACGAAGCTGAGAAGACAGTAAAAGAAATTCGGGGCAAGGTGCCAGACGCCCAGACGGAAGGAGAATGTGGACCAAAAGATTGCGACAATCGGGTAATTATGGTTTATGAATTTCAGCTTTAATCTGTAGTTCAGTGAGTCCTGATTAAATATCTGTTAAACACAATTAAAGTTTGTTTTTGTATTTCACCGTCTTGATCAGAATAATTAGAGACTGCGTGTTTCATGTCAAAAGTAGCAAGAGGAATTTTAGTGAATGAACATCGTTTTTAAAAGCCATTTGTAGCACCAGCTGTTGGCATTATTTTATATTTTAGTGTTATCAGCATAAAGATGGTCCTCTGGATGCTGAATAGTTTCCAGCAGGACAAGGATGTTATGCTGTCGTGATGGGCCTGTGCCGATGAGGCTTAAGTATTTAAGGGCTAATGTTCACTGGAGATGGTGGGCAGGGCGGATGTAGGTCAGGGAATCAGATATTCTAGATGAGAGAAGAAGGAAGACATCTGAGTTAAGTTTAGCCAAGCAAGGGGCTGAGGGAGGGGATTTCTCATGGTAGAGTCATTTGTGTTAACACCTGCAATGCTGCTTAGCTTATTAAGACAGGCTGTATATAGCGCCTGAGGGGAGGCCACAAGAAAGGTGTAATGAGAAGTGCAGGAACTCTGTCCTGGTTGGTTCTTGGCTAAAAACTTGGGTCTTTTATTCCTAGAGTTAGAAGAAGACACTGCTGAAAGAACTTACCGTATTCTTTGGCTAGGGTTAGCAGTCTGAATTCTGCAAAAAAGATAAGTTGGGAGTGAACAAGTAGGATTAACTAAAACTAGGCAAAGAGGTAAAATAAGACTGTAGAAACCAAAACCAAGATATGATTTCCATATACATGTGCCAAAAAGTGGGGCCGGAAAGTTGTAGGTTACTATCTCTTTAAAAATTATAACAGGGTGTATGTAAAATTTTCTGTGCAGCTTACCATGATATGAGCTTTAAAGAAACAAGATACTGTTTTGCTTGCTATTTAAAATTTGAATACCTGGGCTATTTTGGTGCCTGTGATCGACAGAATGATGATCCCCAAACATCCCCAAAGATGTCCATGTCCTAATGCTCAGAATCTGTAAATATGTTGCCCCACCTGGTAAAAGGGGCTTTAAAAGATATTACTAAATTAAGGCTCTTGAGATGGGAAGATTGTCCTGGATTATCTGGGTAGGCCTAATGTAATCACAGTGTTGCTTGTAAGGGAAGGCAGGCAGGACAGTCAGAATCAGAGAAGGAGATGTGACAATGGAAACAGCATCGAAGAGAGAAATATGAAGATGGAGAAGGGGACCCTGAGCCAAGGAATGCAGGCAGCCTCTAGAACCCAAAAAAGACAAGGAGAGGGATTCTGCCCTTAAGTCTGCAGCAAGAACACAGCCCTGCTGACACCTTGATTTAAGGACTTCTGACCTCCAGAACTATAATAAATTTCTGCTGTTTAAGCCATTAAGATTGTGGTACTTTGTTACAGCAGCAATGGGAATCCAACACAGTCTCCATGAACCCGCGCCATGGATTTGATATCCATTTAAAAGTTGTCCAGTTAAAAGTGCATCTCGGTGTGAGAAAAACAATCAGCCTCTATGAATTTATTCTTCTAAGGCCCATTCTCCAGGCCGTCTTGTGGTATTATTTGGAGGCACCTGCTATAGTAAGATTTAAGAAAGCCTATATATTATAAATTAAAATCTTGGGCAAATTCACTGCCATCCCCCGGCACCATTTCCCAGCAATACATTCCACGTGAGTAGAAATGTTTACGGGAAGGGGGAATTGTAGCGTGAGAACCATTTCTCTAACAATAGCAGTTAACATTTGAATACTTAACCACAGGTTGAACCATTTCACTTTGCCAATATTCCACCACTTTTGACCTACAGAAATGACAATTTCATATGATTCAACATACCCAGTGTTACCTCATTTAAACCTTCTAGGATTTAGATTAAAGGATTTTCCCAAGATTATATCATTAATAAACGTCCGAGTTATGTAGAGTTTAGGCTAATAAAATGCTTCTATCCAACGTATTCACGTAAAAATGAGATTAAATCCCAACTGGCCAGAGATGTTTCAGCAGAGTTGAAGATGCAGACATGTATTTCATGTGCTATTCCGAAATGTGAGAGTTTAAAAATCATGAGAAAGCCATAGGGTAAAGTGAGCATAACCCAGATAGACGCAGACAATGATTGAAATTTGCTACCTAGCATTTTTGTATTCAAAAGAGCGTATACTACCGTAGAGGAGAGTGGGATAGCACAGTGCTTCAGAATGGTATTGCTTAAAAGGATGCCCAGCCTCCTTTGGTTTGCAGCTTGCATTGATAACCTGATGAAAGTTGTGAGTCCTCTCCCCCAAAGAGGGCACGGCAGCTTTTCAAAGGGTTCGCAGACCGCTCAAGCCTCTCGGGGGACCTCAGATTAATTATCCCCGGTATTGTGTTCTAAGAAAAGCACTGTGGAACTGACTGGTCTGACATGATTTGAGACCAGAATTGTGCAATACTTATTTGCCACATGCTCTTGGACCAGTCATTAATGTGCACTGAGGTGCAGGCTTTTAATTGGTAAAATTAGTACTTTTGATGCTAAAGCCCTAGGAAAGTGCATTTTGTTTTTAAAACATTTTGGGGTACATTTAAAGAACCGCTGAATGAAAAGCACTGGTATTTCCCGTGTTTACTGTTCCTTCTTTTATCATTGAGTCATTCATTTATTCATCATTCAGCAAATATTTATTGAGCCCCTGCTGTTCTAAGCACTGGGAATATAATAGTGTGCAGGACTACAAGGTCCTCTTTCCTCATGGAACATTCTAGTTAGAGGAGATAGTTAATAAATATGTAAACATACTAACACACACTGATGAATGAAATGAAGAAAATAAGAGTGTAACCTGATAGAGATAGCATGTAAGGAGATGGCACGAAGTGAGACTTGAATGATGTTGGAAACCAGCCATATGAAGATCTGAAGGAAAGGCATTTCAGGCAGTTGGAATAGCAACTGCAAAGACTATGAAACTACAATGAGCTAGGCAGGAGAATTATGAAAGAATGTCAGTAAAGAAGAAGTATAGTGGAGATGTGATCAGAAAAGGAGTCAGAAATCAGCTTATCCAGGCTTCATGGTGATAAGTTTGAATATTATTCTAGTTGCAGTGGGCAGCCATTGGATATTTATGTAGTAGGATCTGATTTCACATTTAAAGAAATCATTGTAGTTGCTGTATAGAGAATTGAGTGTAAGGGGGCAAGAAGAGAAGTAATCCCAACTAATAGTTAAGAAAACGGCCAAAGCTGAAGATAGAAAGTCATCTCATGACAGTGTAATATATTGCCTCATGGAGAATTTGAGCTGTTTTGTCTTGAGCAGCCAAGAGAGCAGAAACTGATTTATGAAGTATAGCATCTCTTATGTCTTTGGTCTATTAAAGGATTGTTTTGGCCTAAAAATGTTCTTCCTGAGAGGAAGAGGAAAAGGAAATGTGAGCACAGTCCAATGATGTTTGCAAATGAAGCGGAGTTGTTTGATGGGAAAAGGATTGTTAGAGTAACTAAGAAAATCATCAGCAATCTGGAACCTCAGTAGGTAAGGGAGTTGTTGAGAGTTTGGGCCCATTTTACTGAGGCTCATCTCAACTTGGCCTCCTCTGTTTCCTAAAACCTGCCCAAGATCGCATGTCCTCTAAACTCTTCTTCTGCCCCTTTTAAATATAGGTTTAAATGTCCTGCTTCTTCACCACCATCCTCCCCTCAAAGTAGTCTGCGGAGAAGATCACCACAGTGTCTGGGGGCAAATGTAATGTAATTTGAGTGAACATCAGGGAAGGAAGAAATTTTGTTATGTTTTTAGGTATTTCCCAATAGGATTAAGATACTAAGTCCAGGGGTAAATATTAGTGCAATGCATTGGGGCTTGAGTGAGCCACCGACCTTGCCTGAAAGAAGCTTAGTTCTATTATACTTTGTCAGCCAATTAAAATCCTTTAATAAAATGGTAAATCATAATAAGTATACCCAGGAAGAATGCCTCTGTGAAAATAGTGGTTTATTGTTAGCTGACAGACAACTTATTTTCACTAATAAACTAGGAAATGATATAATCACTTCTCAATGAGATTTATAAATAATGCAAATTGGTAAAATAACCAATTATATATGAAAATATATCTAGAAAATCATTCAGGAAGTAAGGGGCATTCCTAGGAGACTATAGGTTACAGCCTCAGGGTAGGTGGGAAGAGATGGAAAGAGATGAGAAAACTTCCTAAGAGTTGAGGGTAACTAACTGGAAGTGAATTTCATAATCAGAGTTTCTAGAATGACCTTGCAAATTATATTTCCAGGGGAATGAGCATAATAGTATAGTATTATGTAGTAGCCTTATTCCATGGACCAGAAACAATTAGGTACTATATATGAAAGACATTGCAAATACTAAATGTACTGAGCTTATTTAAATGAAAGCTTAACAACTGGTTATTATTGTTGTTGGTGTTTTAATTAAAGTTGAAAAATCCTATAATAGAATTTCCTGCTCTTCTGCCACCCCGGGTCTTTATGCTGTCTTAAACCGTTCCCTCCCTTCAGTTCCCAAACTGCCCTTTCTCTGGGGAACAGAATATAAATTATCCTATCTAAATTTCAAGAATGACTATTCCCACATGAGAGCATATCAAAGCTGGGAAGAGAATACAGAACTCTTAACAACCGGTACTATTCACGCCAGCTCATCTGCTACCTCCTAATAAAACTGGTTGTTAATCTTCCCTGATTTGTCTACATCTTTCAGGTAATAAAAGTGTCTAAACCATAATGCATTCTTCCAGG
Organism: Equus quagga; assembly: GCF_021613505.1. Taxonomy (NCBI): domain Eukaryota; kingdom Metazoa; phylum Chordata; class Mammalia; order Perissodactyla; family Equidae; genus Equus; species Equus quagga. The sequence continues at coordinate 16,499,667 of NC_060270.1, read as the reverse complement.
GAAGATAATCAGGTAACTTAATACCTCTCTGCTCAGCGACACAATGTCCCTTTGTATCCAGTCCTGAATTGGATTGACATTTCAAGCTGACACTTTACATCAAAGGTCATTTTACTCAGTTCACTATCTGATCTTTTTCATTGTCTTCTAGCATATTCCTAATACTCAAAAAGATTTCTTCCTCCCCAGCAGTATACTGAAAGCTTCCAATTTCATTATCTCATTGGTATATTTCATTAATTATTAAGATCTCTCCAAATTAAGTTTCTCTTCCCAGGAAAGTGTCTGAGTCCCATCATTAGAGATATTAATAGTTAGAATATTGTCAACACCAAAAGTATAGTTAAGCTGGGCATAACCCTGAACCACCAAAGGAACAAAGATCTCCCAAATAGAAAGAGCTCTCCTAACTATAATGATTTCAGAAGAGTCATTCATTACTTAGTAAATTTTCTTGAAAGGGAACAAGTCAATGTGAGTAAAAGGTTTAGTTTCCTTCATTTATTTATGTTGATCCATTCAACTTCTTTAGGTTGGAAAACAATTTCAGAGGCAAGAGCAACTAGTATTTTTTGACTTAATATAGATGCTACATCCTGAAGGATATCCTTTATTTTCCCTTAAATTTTGGCTATTTCTACTTTATCCCCCTATAAAAAGAAAGGCTTAAAAATATTATGACCTAATAAAATAACAGAACTTCCAAAACTTATTTACTAAAAAATAAACTGTGGTCATTAAATGTTTAATGCTATCAAGGTATTGACCAAAAAAATTGGACAGAAATTAAAAATCAAAGGTACATTAGGAAATAACATCACAGAAATATGAAAAATATGGTGCCCTGTCTAGAATCGAAAAGCCGTGAAGATATGGTACTGCCACTAGAACTAAGGGAGATGGGATCAAAAGAGAGGTCACAAGAGAATATCCAGCTTTAAGAAGGATGTCTGAGAGCTGAGGAAGAGATATATTTTGGTTGAAACTTTCATAGTGATAGAGCATTTACCAAGGTATGAATAGTCTATGGAGTGCCAGTTATCTTGTCTCCCAAGGAGATTTGGTAGTAAATGCAGATGAGATTGGGAGGGTAGGGAGGATTTAAAGGAAAAGGTCAATATAAGTTGGATGAGGAAATAGACCTGTTGGGAGATATTTTGAAAATCATGAGTTCATACTACATAACTGTTCATCGTTATCCTGCCTTGTAGCAACAATGTGTGAAGAAATCCAGAGATGAAGGGAAGCACACAGGAAGGAAATAGTTAACTTTTCACTGGCGTGCTTATTCTGGTTTTTTAAAAAATTTGTGTTTATATTAGATGGTGGGATGTTGTTACCTTCCATTGATAGAGAAGATAAAAAAAGAAAAAGAAAAGGAGTGAAAGGCAACAATACCTATGTTATCTCCCAATGTATTTTTGAATGACTCTGATCCAACTTTCAGTTTCAAGCTGTTTAAATCTATCTCACTGACGAGTCCAAATCTAGTGCTCACATGTTTGGGACAATTAAAGTCAGCAGGGTCTGTGGCTCCCTAACCCAGGCTTTATTGTATAAGGGGTAAACAGCCACTTGTAATTTAGTGAGTAAGTGCAGGTCTTTCAAGATGCACATACCAGCCCCACTGAAAACCGATCAATTTCTGTGCTTGGCAGTGGCATTCATAAGGCCCCTATGGAGCATTATCCCATGCCTGAGGGTCATTACTCTTCCACAGAAGCACTGACAGTTGTGATGAATGGCAGTACCTGGAAAGAGGAGTGTTTGGATGTTTAAACAGATTACTTTTTCCTTTTAGAGTGGAAGACATTAGATCACTTCTTAGACTGTCTACCCATGTGGACATTTAGGATGAAATCAGGGCCACTCATATGTGCACTAGTGAGATTCAGGTCCACTAATCATCGTTTCTATTGGGGGAAATGGACTTGACTTTGCATCCTGTCACGATATTGTATGTGCTGCAAAGCAAAGGGTGATAGCCACACACAGCTGCTGAGATGCTGGGCTGTCAACAGGCATGAGATTCCGTCCATCACTATTATCTACAACAAGACTCATTACCTGCCAGCCAGTACACATCCCATTTACACCATCTGCAATGAATTAGAAAGTGACGAAAAGAATCAGGATCTGTGTGAGTTGCAGCATGATTGTCAACTTCATTTTTGTCTCTGGTAGCCCTTCAGTTTTTTGAGAGACTTTAGGGAAAAATATATGGTGGAGAAACCCAGGAATAGCCTGGCAGTGACAATTGTCGCTAACAATTGTCAGGTTTTTAACCAGGAGTTTACAAATAGAATTAGCTTCTTAGAGTATAAGAAAACTCTAGGCCTTTGTCAGTTCCTCTTTTCAGCTCTTCCCTCTCTCTGGTGTTTTGGTGTGCTGGAACTCGGAGTCAATGTTTGATACTCCTAAATTGATGCTGACTACAGTGAGAAATATTTCATAAAAATGTATATTTCAACATAAACTCTGAGGCAAAGCTGCCACCGTGTCCAGAGAAGGGTGATGATTAGTTTCTAATTTACACGTGCAGTGATTTCTTTGGCAAGTGCGAATTCCATGTCCTACAGTGAGGTTGTCTGTAGCGGTTCCTACTTGAAGCAGTTATTGGGGTATTAAAAAGATACAGAGGTCTGCTGGCACTTGAGGCCATTTAATTTATATGTAAGCAAACTAGCTGTCTGTCCAGATTACACATGTGGGTCATCCCGTGGTAGAAACTGCAGAGCAAAGGGTCAAATAGAAGTGTCACCCACAAACCACATGGGAAATAGGATTTGACATTTATTCGTATGTGTCACCTTTTATTAGCAGAATCTCTTATTTTTTCATCTTCCTTTTTCTTCGCCATATATTCTAACAACAAGGAAATAACTATCATTCTTACCCTGAAGGTGGGGGTTCTTGGTGTGGCCCAAGGTACTGCTCTGAGCAAAGAGACCAATTCTGAAACGAGGATATTGAAGATAAGCCCTTCCGAAAATAGCCTTGGCTACGCAGTAGGATTTCACTCCCAGAAATCCATCTCTTCCTCCCACAAATTGCCCTTGTGGTAGTAATATAGGAAGGAGATTATCTGTTACCTCATCTCCTCACAGAGAAAAGGACAAGTGCTATGGGAAAGCTTTGTTTCTTTTAATCATTCCAGCCATCCCCTGCCTTCAATATTTCACTAAAGAGGTCCTCGGCTGCCTTTAGAAAGACACTCTAGTGAAAGAGGAAGAAACAGTAATGAAAATGATGACCTCATCTGGAAAGGCTTTCTAACCAAAAGGGATAAACTAACTGTGACCCCTGTCCTCAGATCTGTGAATGAGACAAGGATAGAAAGGTACTATGAAGTTATGACTACTTCTTCAAAATTTTGCTTGGTAACTGCTTCATCTGGTACCACAATTTAGCGGGAGATACCATCTTTTTATCACAAACTCATCTTCATGTTTTTAGAGGGTAAGATGCAAACCTCTATGTAGATGATTTTTAGAGCTTCTGACTTCACGCGAGAAATAAGGAAGAAAAATGTCACATTGTGGGAACAAGGAAGCTATTTTGCAGAACCTAGCAAGGGAGTGAATGAGTTTCATTCTCCCTTCCTTTTCTCATGTACCCAGACCTGAACTTGTACACTGTATTAATTCCACTAAGGCAAAGTTAATTGCTCATGGGGTCACCTAGAAGTGTACACTTTGTTTCTCTAGAAATTAAATGATTATATTCAAATTATTTTAGTCCTGAACAGCACATTTTCAAACTACAAATAGAAGGAATATAGTAAATAAGTTATAATGTGAATTTATGGTGTTAACGCTAACTGATAAATTTGACCAGCCTGATACTAATGTTAGGTTAGGAAAGATATAATCCATCTCTAATAGCATCAGAAAAGGGAAGCCCAGTATACTTTTTATCTATTTATTTAGTTAGTTAGTTAGTTTTGAGGAAAATTAGCCCTGAACTAACATCTACCACCAATCCTCCTCTTTTTACTGAGGAAGATTGGTCCTGAGCTAACATCTGTGCCCATCTTCCTCTATTTTATATGTGGGACACCTGCCACAGCATGGCTTGGTAAGCGGTGTGTAGGTCTGCACCTGGGATCCGAACAGGAGAACCCGGGGCTGCCAAAGCAAAACATATGAACTTAACTGCGGCACCACCAGGCCGGCACCCCAGTATACTTTTAGTAAATGTACGTATAATCAAATACAAAATCCTGATTTTTCACTGATTTGCCAAGGATCAAAGAAATACTTTAAGAAGGCTGGTAAGAAGAAGCTAAATGTTTGGGAAAATATAATCTAAATTATCCTTTAATTTATTACATTTTTCCTACAAAATAACTTAATGCACATGCCCGAAATTACTATAAATTGAGCTACTACGTTCATGAAGTATTGATTAATACTTTATGAACCACATCATAGACACATATAGAATACAAAATGGGAGCTGGCCAGGTGGCGCAGCAGTTAAATTCGTACATTCCCCTTTGGCGGCCCAGGATGCACTGGTTCGGATCCTGGGTGCGGACATGGCACTGCTTGGCAAGCTATGCTGTGGCAGGCGTCCCACGTATAAAGTAGAGGAAGATGGTCATGGATGTTAGCTCAGGGTCAGTTTTCCTCAGCAAAAAGAGGAGGACTGGCAGCAGATGTTAGCTCAGGGCTAATCTTCCTCAAAAAAAAAAAAAAAAGCATACAAAATGATGGCGTTCTATGCTCCTTTACATGTCACTAATATACTGGACTGGATTGCTTCTCAAGTCTAAATGCCGGAGTAAACATTAGGCATTATTTCCAGTTGCTCTCTTAGCAAAACACCATATAACTATCCCATGAAATTAACCTAGATTGGCAAAGAAGAGGGTAAATATTTGAAGCTGCATTGAGGACACTTCTTGCAGTAACCCAACATCAGTAGTTCAGCTTGGACTTATATTTTGTGTTTATATGAAATACTGTTGTTGAAAACAATAATCCTGAGGGCAAAAAATAATGTAACACAAAGTAATAGGCACAATTTTCACTTGCCTCAAACTTCTAAGCTTCTACCTTGGTCATGAACGAGCAAACTGAGAGAGAGACCATATTGGAATACCCGGCCTTGGTGTCTAGCTTCATTTTCCTCTACCAAACACAAGAAGGCTTTGTGTGTGTGTGTGTGTGTGTGTGTGTGTGTGTGTGTGTGTTAAACAACAATAAACAGGGATCAAATTGTCTGGTGTAGCAGCAAGCGGCCACATCTGCAGCAAAGACTTTTATGTGGGAGCTCCTAAAGCTCATAACCATGGAGTGAACCATAATTATATTGTTTAGAAATCTGTGTCAGAGAAAAAGCTCTTTTGACTTTAACTATTTCCCCCATTAATTTGGGCTTTTTGGAAACAGGCCATAGGAACATTTACTGAGTCTCTGTAACTTTTCTATAATTTCAATGGTTCTAAAGTAGAATTGATTAATAAATGACTAAGGGAAGTAAAAAAAAACAGGAAGAGTCAAGCAAAGAGCTCAAAAGGGTGACACTGTCCTTGACTTCATGATTTTTTTGGATTAGATTTCATAACCCTTGATGTCTTCTCCCTTGCTCCCTGTTCCCAGAGAACTTTAGCTAGAGACAAAATAGTAAGGAAATACAGTTAAACTCTAATAGGAAATAGATACCTGAATATCTACAATCTCCACGTTTTTAGCTGAAGATGAGTTTCCATTTATTCATAGAATTAGAACTGTTCTAAAACAATAAAAGTTCTGTGAGCTTTATTTCTTTGAAGACCATATTGAGAAGTTTACAGAAACATCTGGAGTACAATCAGGATATGACTAGTCACAACCTCACATTTACTCACATCCTTTCTGACTTCAAAAGTAATGTACCTTATAGGCGAGGAAAACATTTTATACTGGGTCTCATTGAGTACTATATGAGTGACAACTTTGCTTAGAATGATTTGTAAGAATAGAATCTGAAATATTATCTATAGTTTCCATAGAAAAGCGTTATTTTTCTGAATAGCCCACTTCTGATCTAACACTCTTTACTTGGTTGCTTATGTATATATCCCATCTTCATTTCCATCTATCAAATGTTATCTACCCTTAAGGGCCATCTCAAATGCCACTACCTTCATGAAGCCCTTCTTGCCTACTTCTCTTCACCTCTCTCTGCAGCAAAGGTCGTTGATTCCTCCAATAGACACCCCCCACCCCCCCCAACAAACTTCTTGGTCCCTCTTTTATGAAACTTGGTGCTTAATTTGCAACGTTATCTGTGATTCATCTAATCCCTCTGCTAGGTGCGAATTCTTTAAGTGAAAGACTTTACTTGGTGTAATGTCTTAGACATAGTAGCTTCTCAATAAATATTGTAACTCAAATTAAATCTCTTTCATTCTAAACAGGAAATGTTTTTGAGGATTTCCCATACTACTTAGAGAAGGATAGATTGATAAGTAAAAGCATCTCTACATTCAAAATTAGAAAGACAGTCAAAATAATTTTTAATCCTTGGAAGTCTGCAAGCTCCCTTTCTTTCAGATGCTCAGGCATCTTCTAGTCCAGATCCTGTTTAAAAAATTTATCTTAGGCTCTGTATATTCAAAAGATAACTCATAAATTATGACTTTTAAAAAGGGCAAATATACAAACTGGAAGAAAATAAAGACATCAAGAATGGGACTAGAAAATAAGAAATTATAATTTTCTTCCTAAAGGGTGAATGAAAGTCCCTAAAGACAACCAAAACAAAAAAAAAATCGGAAAGCTAAAGCAACACGCTTACTGTCTTCAAGACTTTCTCCATAAGTGAAGAGGAAATAGAGTTGGAGAATGGCAGTCTTGTCCAGCCTCATGCTTACACAAACTATAGACAAATGAACTTGTAATTTAGATTTCAATCTATTCACATTGAATGTGAATCAGTTTGATAAATTTATATGCTCTATGCAAGTCATCAACCAAACTATGGAATAAGTGATGGAAATACAACTAAACACTGAACCAAAATGTGCTCAGGAAATATTTTAATTGCATAAGAAAAATAGAATCAAATGTGATAAGTGAGGAAAAAAATAATTAAAGAAGATACAGTTATATAGAAATAGAAAGAATATTCTAGGGAAGGAAAATTGAGGAAGCACAGAGAGAAAAGCAAAGTGGTAGAAAAGGGATAGTTGGAGTCAGTTGCCATGCAAGAAAAATGTCAAGTACAAGATACAGTTCTTAACTGATTGGTTCACCAAACGTCTAATATCAGCATCAGTTAAAAAAAAATAGTCAACTTGTAACTTGTTATGAAATCAACTCTGCCCACAGCTTTCTAGGAAAGAATATTCTTAGTATGATGATTAGAGAAATGAAAAAAAGAGAAAGACTCAAAGGAGGACAGTACTAAATTGCTTATGTCCTAAATTGGGCATCATTAGCACTTTTATAGTTTGGTGGAAATCGCTGTGTGAAAGCGAAATTTCTGTTTACAAAAAGAAAATGATGCTACAGTAGAGAATGGGTTGTGCTGCATAGATTTAAGATATGAGGAGCCATTGTGGTACCAGTAATAGTACCATGGTGAAAAAAATTAGCAGTGAGGATATACATTGAACATTTAACAGGATTTTGCCATTAATTTGATAAGATTTGACTAAAAGAATAGAAGTATAGGACTCCTGGAAGAATTGTATATTATTGTCCCACTCTACCAGATCTTATACTATAAAATTAACACTGAATCCATCTGAAAGAATTTATTATACCTAACACACAAAGTGACCTGCTTAAGAAAAGTTCTCATTTATAGTTATAAGGACTGCTGAACAAGACTATCTAAAATAAAAACACATAAAATGCTCTTCGGCTGAATAGATATTTGGTGAAATGTCATAAAAAGACTTTGTTTCCTTGAATGAGAGGAGCATCTGCCATTATATAGGATAGCTAGAGAATTGTCATCCTTCATATTTTCTCAGTAGCCAAAGGTCAGAAATAAATATAGTAATACCTTGGTATATTAAAAGGCTTTCATATGTTTGTTTATTTCTTTGGGTGATTTTCTTTAACCACTGTGATGAAGTTATTTTCTTATCCATGACTAGTTTTCTTCAAAGTAGTTTTCAGGTCTTAATAATTATGAAGAAATGAGATTCCTACATCCATTTTTTGTGCTCCTTTTGCTTTATATGAATGTTTAAGAAGTGACACAGCCACGTTTTTAAAACTCGAGTTCCTTTTGGTTCACTTGTAGATGAACTCAGTTCAGAAACTAACTGATCCCCCCAGGGCTCTTCAGTTGCTTATATATCGGTTGTATGAGAGAAGTGAGATGATGTAAGAGTCAATACTGCAGGTCGACTGACCAGGTTTCCATCGCCCCTGAATTGAAAAATGAATGGAGGCCACAGCCATTGGATTCCTGCACAGTGCTTTGTGCAAAATAAGTGTGGATTTTCCTCTCTCCTCTCCCCATCAAAGAAGCAGGAATTCACAATATAATTGATAATAGTTCGATACCGTGGCCATAAGGCCAAAATCTGAGTGTGGCACAGAATATTCCCATATACATGCATCCCTTCGAGAGAACCATAGTTTTCGATCACGACGGATCTGAGTGGAAATTTAAACCTGCTGTAACCGAAAGCCATCTTGTTCGCTGGCCTCATTTAAATGCATAAATGCTATTTGAGGAAAAAGAAGATAGCCAAGTACATGAAGAAAGATTACTTGATTATAAATTGTGTCGAGATGGCACATCTATCACTGATGAAAGCACTGCTATGTCAGTGGCCTAAGAATTACAAACAATAGGAAATTAATATAAAAAATGAAAACCTACCCTTTAAATAATGTTGCAATAAGGTTTAAACCATTTTGCATCCAGTGATGGAACTTTTATATCTCCTTACTCTAAGCCTTACACATAGTTATATTGCAAACCTTATGCAGAGTAGGCACTTAATATATACTTGTTTAATAAAGAATTATGTAACTGAATGAAAGTTGTAAGCTGTTACGTAACATTAGGGAAAAGGAACATTACTCCTAAATCTGCATGTCTATAGTTCATACACACACACACACACACACACATATCCCTAATCCTTTGGATGTCCCATCACTGCTCAAAGCATCTTCCACTCCAGCCAGCCATTTTTGTCCCAATTACTGTCCATGGGGCCCTTTCCTCAGGCCTAGCGCTAGGATCGTTTAAAAGATCTCTTTTTTGCCTTTCACTTCACACTCACTGAGTCACTAAATTCTGCCACTTCTCCCCCAACAGTATCTCTTCAGCTGACCTCTTTCTTCTCTATTTTCAGGACCTCACAGTGGGCCTTGAAAAGGGTGGCTTAACTTGTCTCCTTTCTGAACCACTAGAAACAGGCCACCCTTCCTTCAGGCTATTTTCATAAAACAATCTTTTCAAGCATCTAACATAATTGCTCCCACCCATCATTTTCCTCATCTCATTTCATGGCCTAGGATTCTACCCTGCTGCTTCTCTACCTATTGATTAAAATCCAAATTCCTCCTCTGGCTGTAAAGCTCCTCTACTACCAACTATTGGCCTTGGCCTCTTTTTTCTCTCCAACTCCAAGGTCCCCATCAACTTCCATTTCCCCGAAAGCAGAATGGACAGGAGCTTTGGGTTAGATGTCGGCAGTCTTCCTGAGCCAGGTGAGTGGGTTCCTCACACAGCTCTGTGCTCCTGCAGCGACCCTCCTGCTCTGCACTGCCCTGCTTTCTCCACCTCAGCCATGTCGCTCGGCTTGCCCTCTGCCTCCTCCAGGCCCTTGTTTATCCCCTCTCTCCACTCTGTGATCCTCTTCTCTCTCACTTTGGAAAATGTATATCCATCACTTCCTTCCACATTCCTTTTTTAATCTCTTCATTACCCTAAGGTCTTTATATATTCTGTATGTACTCACTTTTGTGTTGATCTAGAAGCAGTTTTGCAGTCACACAGTTTTGCCTCTATGGTTTTTGTTGTTCCCTCATTCTCAATAAGATTATAAACATCTTAAGGGAGTGGGAGCATTTCCTTAAGTATGGTACAGAATTCTCCACATTGAACTTGTTCAGTAGATGTTTGCTGACTTCTTGATGAAACATGTGACCACTAGAACTCAATAAGACGTCGGGATTCTCCAGTCATGATTAAAAATAGTTGTATATTGCAAAAGGACTCACTGCACATCCGTAACCCACTGGTCCAGGCCAAGATCTTGATAATGTTTGAGGAACAGGTAAAACACTCAGGGCTCTTAGACAGGTGTTTAGTTGGAAGGTCTTGAATGTGTTCTACCACATGAAGGACGTTAAAGGGTCTATGTTTCCCAGCCAAGCAACGGAAGCATCTCAGAGGCAGTGGGCCAGGTTCACCATTCGGTAGAGGAAGTTTGCCAAATGTTGTAATGTTCAAATGGGTTTGTCCTTAAATGAGCACATTTTGATGAGTATCCCCACCCAGGCTGCTCTCTGAAGATGTAAGTGGGCAACAAAGCAGGAGTGTGACTCAGTCAGCTGCCAGAGACTGACTGGCTCCGAAAACATCCACACCCACCACTTTACACTGTGCGAAATGTACTATTTTACTCTCGTTGTGCCAGCCCAATGTTTGAGAACTATCAATGAATCAGTAAGGGAGAGAGACCATCAAGATTTTTCCTGTACTTATGGATCTTGAAAATTCTTCATTAGACAGTTTTAACTGACTACCTGAAGGTTCCATGGGGACAGCCATTATGTAAGGAAATCTCCTTCTGAATCTGCTTTAGCCCACCTAATAAAATCTGATGGCAGCACATGAGTTGCTTCAGGCAACATAGTTTCAGAGTTAAAGAAGACCTAGAATTAAATTTTATATCTTTCTCTCAAAGAAGGACTATCTCTCTGAGAGTATATGGAAAGACATTCTTTGGCCATGAATTAAAGAACCATTTAAAGAAGATGATTCAGATCTAAGATCTGAGGACACCATTACTTTTAACTAGTGGTTGAATTACGTACTCTAAGTAATGGTGAAGACCCCTTCCTCCAGCTTGATGAAGAGAAGCACACTATTGAGAAGCCCTTGTTGTCCCTCCTAAGGGTTATCAATGATGATAGCACATTAACTGCACCGTAGTAACAACTACCTCACTGCAAGGTAGGTATTGTTATCTCCAATTTACAAATAAGAAAATTGTGGCTTAAAATGACCAAGCAGCTTAAACAATGGTATACAACTAGTAAGTGACTTTGGTAAACACCCTGATTTCTCTGATGCCAAAGCCAGTGCTCTTAATCGCCACACTGCTGCCTCCTAGCTAAACCACACAATGCACTTGGAAGTATTTTCAAACCATAGAGGCATATACAAATGGTAGTTTATGTGGGAGACAGAAAGTCTCGAGAAAGACAATTTCCAGGTTACCCTGAAAAGAGAATAAATGGCTTTTATTCTGAACACTCTAACATACTTTTGGTTACGTAATAAAGGCCATAAGTTGTTCTTCTTATGGCATCCAGAAGCATCCAGTAACAACAGAGTTCATATTCCTTTTTGACTAGCCTAGCCAGGAGCATAAATATCTAAAGCAGGTTTTCCCTCCTTCATTTACTGGGATGCTCATGGAAAATGCCATCCCAAGAAGAAACAAGAGGTGTGAGCAGAGGTCTTGTATTTTAATATATGCATCGACTTCATGAGCCGTTTCATTTTAGTTTTCTGACAGGGTTTCTTCATGCTAACCACCACATGAAATAGGTAGTCATTCTTCTAAATTTATTGATGGAGTAAAATTAGCTCCTAGAGATATTATCTTCCATGTTCTAGACACCAAGTAAATACAGACTGAATGAATGAGTCACAGAGTTTTTGAGCTAGCTGGGAGATCCCCTACACATTTGAAAATCTTCTTTTTAAGAGCACTTCACATAATTTTATTGGCCTTAGGTAATATGCCTTTTTTATAAGATGGATTTCTTCCCCCCAAATCAGTGTGGGTTTTTTAAAATTGATTTATTGTTGTTATTTCAAAAATGGTTCTACTTGGCAATTCTCAGCATTTTTGCAAGAAGATAATTTGTAAACAAACACTTAAATGATATAAATAACTACTATTTCAAAAATTCCTTGATGAAATGCAACTTAAATGGTCACCGTTTTGAACTTTATTTACCTCTATGACCAAATCCACTAAGCCTAGCTACAGCTAGTTTTCCTCAGTGGTAGCAGGAGAGTGTCGTGTACTATCTGTGAGAGCAGAAGCCTGGACCCCCTTGGTCACTGCCTCACGCAGCGCCAGGCGGTGTCAATGCTCAGCCAATACTTATGAATGAATTAATGAATGAATTACCTCTAATTTGTTTAGCATTTAGTTTTGTGAGGTGTCCTAGAGTAGGAAGGGAGGCATTTAGACTATTTACCTATTTCCTGAGATTTTTCATGCTTACTCTCAAAGCTAATTTTGTATGAAAATCTTTAAAGAAAAACACTTGAAAAGTTTTTGAGTTAAGTTATTGTAAGAAGAAAACTCTTTCCTTTCTCAGAAAATAGCCGTTGCTTTCATTTTTTTTATAGCCATTGAAACTTCAGCGTTTTTTCTTGGTCTTAAAAGAGTGAATTGTATTATTATAAATATATGCTGATGTTAAAAAGCTTGGGGAATATAAATCTTTGGGTGTAGACAGCTAGGGTCCTTGGCTTATTCTGGAAACAGCCCATTTTCTTGTAGAATTTATATTAGCTAAAGGTTTTATAGTCAATTTGTTAACTGTTGTTAAGAAAATGAAGTTCCAAGAAGATAGGCAACTTGGTCCACATCACAGAAGTCAGGAATGATATGTGATGCTGAGCTCATGGATCCAACTACTGCCCTCTATTCGAAATCTCATCTCCACCATTGATTTAACGTAGAAAGAGCCAATGAGACTCAGAAATGATTGGTTATTTCTGTTTTTCTGGGTAATACATGTGTGTGAGATTTTTTGGTTTCAGTAACTGTTATCAGTTGGGATTCATGGTTTCAGTATAGATCTCTCTACCTTTCATTTAAATCCATTTGTTGCATTGTAGTACCCCCAGGAGCAAATGCTGGCTGTAAATGTGCCAGGAACTGTGCAATGAGTTATCAGTCTATTGAACAAGCTATTGAAGAATGGTATTTGTACCTTAGGAAAGGAATTTGGTATGTTATTCTGGGTGGGTCTGATTCACCTGAACCCTGCCTGTGTACCTCAGTGCCAGAGGAGAAAAACCAAGTAGTGCAACACATGTACCTTTTGTGTACCAGTCTGCTGGACCTCAAACGAGATTACTGTTGACAGGGAAAAACAGATTTCCTTTTCATCCCGCAAGGTAACTTAGCTGCTTTCAGATGCAAAAGCCTTTCCCTCCAACTTCCATTCTCTCTCCCCAACCCCCTACCCTTTAATTCCTGTCTGGAGTGGATTCCTCCCAAATGAGGATAATCCTGCCTTAGCTGTTTACTCACTTGGTTACCTTCCTGGGCTCTGCACCGTCTATCCACAACAGGCTTTGCCGCTTTTATTTATTCCTGCTGGAATGCACTTAGGAGTTTTTATTATTGTTTTGGTTGATGTGGCACTTTAGCTTTAAGCCCTTGTATTTGTGATTTATAACTTTCTCTCTAAATTGCATGGTGGACTAGAATTTCTCAAGCATAGTTTCTATTTAGACACAAATGTTTTATAAAATGTGAAGAAAACATTGGGCATGGCAGCCCATTATCCAAGAATTCATTTCACTCACCTCCCTTCAGAGTTAGCTGATGTACCTCGACGCGTCATGTACTGAATGTATCTGGACACTCAGTAAGAAGCCATCGACACATCCCTAACCTAAGGAAACTATTATGAAAAAAAAAAAATACCTCTATGTATCTTTCAATAAAATGAATTGTAAATGATCATCGTTTTGAGTTTCAGAAATACCTATAGACAGCCAAGTGATGGTTAAATTATGGTTATTCATTCTTTAATGGTTATGGTAGATATGGAGCTATAAACTGCAAGAGAGCTTTGCAAAGCCTGTGTTCCGCATATTACTGCATTTCGTCTTCATAATAACCCTACAAAGTGGGTGGGTATGATGACTCTGATAATAAAACTCAGAGAGGTCAGGTAATTTGCTCAAAGTCACCTTAGCTAGTAAGTAGCATTAAAAGGAGTTGAACCTCTGTCTACCCATCTCCAGAGTCTTTGCTTCTTCTATTGGATGTGCCCATAAACCTGAAGATTCTGAGTTACTGTCTTAAATTGCAGTCTCACATGAATACCTTTTGTCATATGTTGAAAGAACAGGCCCATATGTACCATCACAGCCCACAGGTTGTTTGTTTTATTTGTTTTTACATAAATTCTCTTTCCTTCTCAGGGGGGATGGCTAGTTTGTAATCAGAAGTGAAGGTTAAAGGATTTATAGGGGAAATGGACAAATTCCTAAACAGGAATAAGATGATCACTCAAACGGGGCATTGTAACTTAAAAATAATTGTACTTTTCTAGTATTGTTGATTATATAAAACTCTAAACAGACATCTACAAGTTGAATCTTAATCTGTCATGTTTTATATTCTTTCCTAGGAACTCTATCACAGACACGTTTAAATTAAACATATATTGTAGAAAATCATGTGAGGAATGTTGTAGAACTGACAGAGAGTGGCACTGGAAACCTTAATTTTAAATTTCACGACTTTTGTGCAATTAGAAGCTCAACCTTAACATTGCATTAACTTAGCTTTTTTGCATTTAATTATAGATATTGGGTTAAAGCTATGGAAGTTAATATTTTAAGCCTCCATTAATGGTTGTAATCGATTTTTTGTATTATTTTTTGCTATAATAATCAAAAGAGCACTTAACCTGGACAGGAAATAAATCTGGGATTCTAGAGATTAATATTAAATCTGCTAATGTATTGTCCAATGATTCCCTGGAAGCCTAGGTTATCTGATGCTATATGTAAGAGCTTACAGGTGACAAGAGTCACTGGAAAATGGCCTAGGTTTCATTACTTCTCTTTGAATTGTCATAGTAGCATTGTTTTTTGAGTTTCACAGTGGGATGTATTTTAAGCAAATGGAGGGTGGGGATTCAAGGATGAAAGGAATCCACATAAAAACTAAAGAAATTGCTTAATTTGTCAGTTTAACCCTGTATCATGATTCTTCATTAGAGATATTTGCTATACTGATGCAGTACCAAGCACAGGGGGCAAATGGGACAGAAAGAGCACTAACTGTATTGAAGAAGGCACTAGAAATTTGGAGGGCTCTTAATAATTAGGTACTTAAGCTCACCTAGAGAAGTGATTAGTGTTTAGGAGTGGAGACATGGCTACAGGAACGCAGATAAATTAGAAGGGAACAAAATGTCCAGTTTGCCACTGTTCTTTTAAACAATTGTACCTGCACAAGGGATGTGGGAATTCTGTGCATGCTGCCTATGCAACCCCCACAGTCCATTTGGTTACAGTACATTTGGCTATGGTGGGACAGATGTGGCCTGAGCGTGAAGATCCCTGGGCTGCTTTGTTGTTGTTGTTTTCATGTCTCTGTCACTGACTTGCCAGATACTCTCAGGTAAACCATTCAGTCTCCTGATTTTTCCATTCTCCTACTTTTTTTTTGTTTGTTTGTTTGAGGAAGATTAGCCCTGAGCTAACATCTGCTGCCAATCCTTCTCTTTTTGCTGAGGAAGACTGGCCCTGAGCTAACATCCGTGCCCATCTTCCTCTACTTTATATGTGGGACACCTACCACATCATGGCCTGCCAAGCGGTGCCATGTCCACACTCGGGATCCGAACCAGCGAAGCCCGGGCCTCCAAAGCGGAAAGTGCAAAAATAACCGCTGCACCACCGGGCCGGCCCCTCCATTCTCCTACTTTTAACATGGATGAAATGCCTTCCTCTCAGATAATACTAACATTTATAACATATTCTTAAAAATCTTGGGTTGAAACCAGTTTATAACTAAGAGAAGAGCACAGAATCACTTGGCAAACACGTGGTAGGATCTCACTGGTGGGCTAGAGATACAAACATGCATGAAGCATGGTCCTTGAGTAGCTCACAGTCTAGTGAGGGCTGGGGGGAAGAGAGAGGGTGGACACCGTCTAGTAAAGAGATCAATTAGAATATGACAAGAATGATATTAGTGTAGTGCAGAGGTGGACGTGATGGGTAGATCTTTGAAAAGCAATAATAAGTATGCGATGGTAAGTAGACATTAACAATAATGTGATGCAGTGGAAAGAACCCTGGAATAGGAGTTTGTCCTGGCCTTGCTGCCTACCGTGTGTGATCCAGAGTTATTCTCTATTCCTGTGTTTATCTGTAAAATGAGTGTAATATCTGATCGCTTATGCCACAATGTATATTGAGAATCAAATAAGAACCATATACATAGCAGCACTTCAAAACTTTACAGTGCTTTGCAGATGTCTAGCATCATAACTATTATATCACCAAAACTGGTGGCAAATCAACATAATTAAATGGGTGATTCAGACCAAAACTCATTTCACCAAAAGTGTCAAATAATTGTGGCAGAAGTAAACTTTGATTCTTAAATTGTATGAATGATTCCTCTGACAAAAATCTTGTATTGAATTGATATATTCTAGCCACAAACTGGCAAATAATTGTGACTTTCCAAAATTGTAATCTTCTGAACCTAGGAGAGAGAAGCTTAAAATTGGAAAGAGCCTGGACACTTATACATTAAAAATGACAGGATGAAAAAGAAGGAGGATTGTGCTTCTCCAAATGTCAAAATTTAAAATGCTAATAAAATCCAATAAACAGGATATTTACCATGGCTACAACAACTAGCAAAGGTTAGCTTGGACAAGGACTGGAAACCATTGAAGATGCTGAGGGACAACAATCAATGAGAATGCCAACCCCGGATGAGTTTTAATCTCATTGGCATGTGCTCAAGTCATAGAGCTGCTTCTTTCATAGACTGAACCCAACTTTAATCACTATTTATAAGAGGTTTTTTAATGCACATATTATTTTATAACTGTGCTTTTTATTTTTGCATAACAGAAGTTAATTTTGAATCAAATCGAGAAAACTGTTCTTACGTGATTTAACTCCAACAGTTTGAGTAAGATGACAGAATGCTCAGACACGAACAGGACCTGTCTCTACACATCTTAGACAGAGAGCAGAATATTCAAACATGTGTATCTTGCACTTAATTTAAACTGCGTGGTTGGTTACCTATCTCTTTGGCAATTCAGTATAAAGTTTTATTACTGTGAAATAGAATAGGGTAGGGATTTATGTCACACAAAAATGAATTTCCATGGATGGGAACACACATGAAATAATTTAGGTAAGCAGTATGTCAAATGAAAATTTAAGATGTTAGAGCTGGTGGTGCAAAGGGAAGAAGCAAAGAGGAGGTTTGTGTAATAGATGATAAATACATCACCAGGGAAAGAAAAAGAACCACAGTTGCTATTGGAAGTTATTACTAATGTTGAAGAATTGTGGAAAACAGTGAGGAATGAATTTTAGGACCAAGAAATCAAAGCAACTGATTAGATGAGGGGAAAGTCTCATCTGAATGTCAATGGAAAATATAACACTTAAAATAAATGTGAACCCTTACAATTCTATCCAGAAATGAATGGAAACCATGGGCCTAGAGTTTCTGTAGGTTTAGCTATTAGGGACTTTTTAAACTTTTTTTTTTGCAGTGAGCAAAGCTCCTGTCACCCCTGCAAAAACCCTTCCTTTCCATTGATTCAATTTCATTTTAAAGCAGCCCAGTTGTGAGAAATAAAATGTGAGAATGTCCACTCTCAGAACAGCTCTCATGGTTCTCTGTGGGTTTCTAGTGTCACTCGGGTATGATGGGAGGATATGAAAATCTTCTTTTTGTCACTCTATACTTTTTGCTTTTTTAATATGTTTGTGAAAGAAATTCATAGCAGTAGGTCTCTGACATTGAGTTACAAGAACTCCTATTTTTAATCTGCCTTCACTTCTCTAGTCCTCAAATTTAGACTTAAAATCTCGAAAGGACTGTAAAAACACTATAGGATTTAGATTTTAATTAGCTAACTTAGATAAGGGACAGAGGAGAAGGATAAGGAGGGTTTAAGTGTCTAACTTGATGTCATCTACCAAGAGAGGGAACACAGGTTTGCCGAGAAGTGACAAGTAATGCTTTGGGACCTGTCATATTTAAGGTGGCTGCAAGATGTTTAGATTTTCTTAAAATTTCTAGGAAACCATAGACAATACAGGTCTGAAGTTCTGAGCTGGAGTTAGAGATTCAGGAGTTACTTGTGATGAAGTGGTTGGTGAAGCCATGAGACTGGATGAGATGACTCAAGGAGAAGCTGTAAGGAAAAAACCCAGAGCAGAATTCTGAGAAATTCCAATACTTATAGAGTGGACAAGAAAGAGGAGCCAAAGAAAAGATGAGAGGACTCTTAGAGCCAGAGAATGGGAAAATCCAGCCAGTACTGAGGAAACCATGGGTGAAGCATTTCAGGGAGGGGCGGTGGTGAGGCCAACCAAAAATAAAACAGAAAATGTCCAAGGAATTTGGCTCAAAGGAGGTCAATACTGACACTAAGAGTAATGTACCAAAAGTGCGAGGATCTATTTGAGATAAGAGTTTATAGCTGTAATTTCTTGAGTGGTAGTGGTAGTAGAAGCCCCATGTAACTCACAATATATTTTTTTAAATCCCCTAGTTCTCATATTTCTCAGTTTATCTCTTCACTTATCCCTCCCTTTGGTATTGTTTTAATTTTTAAAAATATTTAATTTGCACGTTATTTTGGGAGCGTGGTTATTGGGAAGGCAGTACCCAAAATATATTAAAAGGCTACAATTGTCACAATGACATTTCCACACTGAAAACCTCATCATTCCTGCCTGGTACCTAAATAGGACAAGACAAAAGTTGGAATCATTTTTTAATCACAACTGCTTTTACCACTATCTATAATTTCCAAACTAGCCATGTTCTATATTCAGCATTTATCCAACTAGCTAGAGTCCCGTGAGGGGGTGAGAAAATGAATAAAACACATACTGCCCTCAAAGATCTTACATATCAGTAGAGAATTCATTATAAAGTAAAAACACGGTCAAAGTGACATAAATCAAGTGTCTTGGAAGGACAGCTGATCTCTGGTTTAGGGGGTTCTTAGTTAAGGTAATATTAGTTTCTACATTACAAAAACCTCCAAATCTCAATGGCTTAGCATAATGGAAGTTTCCGTTTTGCTCATGTGAAGACTGGATGGGGATCCAGTTTGGCAGAGGTGTCATCTTCAGCACATAGCTTCCAAGGTCACCTTGGATGTGACATCAGCCAGAAGACTGGTGCACAGAGAGAGCAAGGATTGCACGGGAGCTTTTCTAGGCCAGGTGGAGCAGTACAAGTCACTGCTGCTGACAGCCCATTGGCCAGAATTCGGTCACAAGGCTGTAGCCATCCACAGGGAGGGCTGGGAAATGGAGTTTAATTACGTGCCCAAGAGGAAAGGTAGGGTTTTTTTTGAATAATTAGCTGGTGACTGCCTGGGGGTAGGTAGGCTTCTCGGGTGGGATTTAGACCTAGAGACAGTGGGGAGTCAGTGGGAGAGTGATACAGAATGGGAAAAAGGAGGTTTGAAGGAAGAATCAATTCCAGCTTCACCTCCGTGGGTAGGGCCCACAAAGTTGGTGGGGACAAGAGTTAGCTTTCAATATAGCCTCCTTAATGACATTGTTCTCTCTTCTGAGAGAATTAGTTGGTTACTGAGAAAAAAAAAATCTGCAATGCATAGTAATGCGCTTGACTGGATACGGAACGTTCACGCAGAGAGGGATCGCAGACTTTCTCCTTAAAGCCCCTCATTTCAGAGATGAGGAAGAGGATTCCAGGGAGGCTGCGCCCTCTGGATCCCACCCAGCGAGGCATGGCCAGAACCAGGATGGAACCCAGGCCTCCGCTGCCATTCCCCTGCTCTTTCTGTGCAGGAGGTACAAGTTTTAGCATTTTGGGGGGATAGCAGCGGAGGTTAAACTCCATTCACCACAATTATGTAGAAATAACCATGGAACTTCATCATAAGTTGTTTCTGTCATCGTATTTTAAATTCTGCTGCCAAACGAAAGGAAGTCAGCTAGTGCTGATGTAAAATTCGTCAGTGGTAATCAGGATAGTCCATATTTATTCTTCCAAAAAGAAAATCTTATTTTTTTATCCTGAAGAGCTGTGTATGTGTCCTCTTCTTGTGTCTCATGTAGACATTTAACAGTCCAAATAGACAGAGCAAGGGTAAATGAAATCAATATGTTTGCTGTTATTCTTGTACCTAAATTTGAAAAGAGAGAGGGAACAAAAGGTGAGTGATAAGTGAGTTGTATGGCTATAATTGTTTGTGTTGCTTTCATTGTTATAAAATTTTAATTGGCATGAACGCTTAAATGTATATCAAAATGCATGTCACAGCTTTTGTACAAAAATAAATTTGACTTTAGAACCTATTTTCTTAAGTGAGAATGATAAATTATCTCAGAGCTTATGATTCTTTACTTTTAAAAATCATAAGGTCAGTTCTTTTAATTAAAAGATACAGAAAAGTACTCAGTGTCCATGTAGTCAAATCATTTCCATCAGGATAATCCAGTAGCAGAAAAAAAAACAGAGAAAAAAATTATGAAGGGAAAGATGCAATCTGTCTTCAGAGTAATTGGCCTAAGAATGACTTCTTATATAGTGTCATAAGATCCACTTCTAGAAGTCTGTCATTTCACTGCAAAAAAATGGAAATGACGCTAGATACTCCAAAGAATTTATTCTAAATTTACTTATATCAGTTTCAATCATGGGGCTTAATTATTTTTTTCTGTTAAATAAGAGGTCTCTTATATGTAAACATTCTCTTTTCCAAAACAATTAACATGAATATATGGATAGTCTCCAGTATAGGACATACATATGTGAAATACTAAATTGGAATGACTGGTAAACATGTATTGTTAAGTGGTACAGAGTACAGCTATGTAAACCCTTACCCTAGCCTCTCTGACAGTCTTCTCCATGTGTTTCTACACTGGCAGATGAGACAACCACTTTTTATACCCCTGAGATTATGGCTAGGTATTGCAAAGACCATTAGGTAATGAAACACAGTGGACCATTTATAACACCCAGATCTGAGAATGTCTGTTGATAGAAATCTAAAGATCTATCTGTGTATGTGATGACAGTGCTCTACAAACCTAGATAAGAAAGGGCTTCCTTCTCCCTGCAGCCCTGTGAAGTAATGTGGATATTGTCTTAGCCACCCAATGTTTGGGCAAACAGCAGAGGTTTCTTGATAAACCCATGCTGGATTGAGTGCCAGAAGCCTTCTACTTCCCTTGTAAGAACTGCCCTCCAGTGAGACTCCAGTCAGATTTTTGGACCTGCCATCTAGTGGCCACTGCAGTAACAAGGCAATCGTAACATTTCGGTCTTCATTTGAAACCTGGAGTTTAAATGTGGCTCATCAGTGGATAAATATGGAGGCACTCCACCCGTTAAGCTACAGTCCCCTCCTCCTTCATTAGACACACTGCCGTTTTCATAGAGCAGCTTCAATCAGAACATTTGTTATATTCACAGGAAAAACAGATTTTTCACGCAAAATGATACACTTCCCACCTGGAATTAAAAAAAAAAGAAAAAGAAAGCAAGCAAGTCTTCCATTATTGAAAAGAGATCTGGAGTGGCAAAGGGAAAGGGGAGGGGGAGAAGGGGAAGCTGGAGAGCAGGCATATATTCTGTCAAGTAGTTCTACTTGTGAGACTAATTCTTACAAACTGTGCACCCAGCAGAGTAAACCTCTTATTTTGCTGCTTTTGCTCTGATCCCCCACAAAGCTGTAATGTTCTAGTTGTTTTTCCCTGTCCTATAAACCACATAGGCATTTGATATGATACATAATGTTGGCAAAGGAACAATTTACAAATGACTTAAGTAGGTAATTATTTATTAGAATATTAGTCTATAGAAGTCTATGTTACTGTAGAAAAACCTGGTAAGAGGTTAGTTTCATTTTAGTGTTTCTATTATAATCCCTGGTTATTAGTTTTCCTTTTTCCAGGGACTTATGAGCGGAATGTAAAAATGCACAGTGGGCTATTATTATTATTCATTATTTGTCAAAGAAACATGAATATACAGAGCAAAGGCCAGTTTGTGAACTATGCAAGACAGTCCCCAGCCCCAAAGACCTCACAATACAACTCTTAAGCAGGTCCTGAAAAATGCAAGACAGAATGAAAACAGATGGATGAATGATACTTATTCAATATCTTAAATATAGAACTTAGTGGTGCAGGTGCATCTTCAGATGTTATTTGAAAGAAGAGACAGAATATCTTGGCATTGTGTCATTTATTCATAAATATTATAAATTTTATATTATTTGAGAAACTATTCTAAATATACAGGGTGGTTTGAAAGAAGGTGTGAAAGCCAATTCCCTCAAATAAGACAAAGGGCAAATCGAGTGAGAAGCAGAGACTGAACACAGAGAAAGTGGAGAAGAAGCCACAGAAGGATGGAGCCAAGGGAAAATAAACTTCAAGGGGATACGTAAAGTTTGATGGAAAAAAAATGCAAGGATCTTTTTCTAAAGAAAGAATCATATCAACCAAGAAGAAAGATGATCTTGGCAGCTATGTCCTGAATATACTAAAATTGCCACGAGACTCCAGGAACAATAATGGCAAAGACAATGATTTAGTTATGGAAATTGTAATGCAGGGGCGTAGAATTCTGTGTGGCAGACCGAGGGTGTAGTCTTGAAGACGATATTGATAAAGCAGGAAGAATAGTCAAATAGTGGGAAAGGGGTCAAGTTTGTCAGATTGCTGAGGAAAACAGAAGTCAATGAAACTATCCAAAGAAGCCATGGTATTTTTTTGAACTTACATTATCCGTCCTACGTTATGTTAATTATTATGGAGTGTACCATGGGATGTAAGTCAGGATCCCTGAGCCAAAAACAAACCTATGTTCAAAATGAAAAGATAAGATTAACATGCCTTAAACAATTAGAAAATATACGGCAGCTGACATTATGAGGCTTAGCAGGGTTTTCAAGACTTGAGAAATCAGCAGACCTAGGAGTAATCATGGAAAAGCCATCCAGGAGATGAGACCCAAGCTGAGCCTTGAAGAATTAGTGTGTAGGGAACTGACATTAAAAACAGGGGAGAAATTCGATGAAATCATCAGGATAGAAATTAGCAAGATGTTTTATGGGAGCAGTCAAATGCCCTTACTGAGTGAAATGGATGGTTTGAGCAGGAGAATAAGGAGAAACAGGTAGGCTGGTAAAGTGAGGCCAGTGTGTGAAACTGAGAAAATTAGGACTCACCAGCACATGATGTGGACATTTGTTAATTCCTTCTAGAAATATTTATTGAGGGTACGCTATGTTTCAGGCACAAAATAGACAAAGATTTCCCCTTAAGGAATTTACATTCTAATGAGGGAAAATAGAACCTCCATCCAACAAAAAGCAAACTAATAAATGCACACGATAATTTCAGATACTGATTAGTGCCATGAAGAACATTAAACTCAGTGATAGAAAAGGGAGTGACCAGCAAGGGTAGTGATGGCCGAAAATGAGGAGAAAGGAGAGTAAACATTTGAAAGTGGAAATTCTTAGGACTTGGAGATAATTTGAATAGAAAGGACAAAGGGACTTCACAGGTGATTTATAGCTATCTAGTCAGGAAAATTAAGAGTTTACTAATGCCAGTCACATAAACTGGGAAGGTGGAAAGTGAGGGAGAGGAAAAGTGGAGAGGCAGTAGGAGAGCTCAGTGTTCCCATAACCCCTCCTTTTGCAGGAATCTATGAAATCCCTGTTTGCCACTCCCAATGTTTGAAGATTTTAGCCACAGGCTCACCAATGCTCTTTTTATTTCTACCTCATCACAATTCTTGGTCATTTCAGTGTCTAAATATGTAATCCTTCCAATACCTTGCCTCTCCATTCCCTGATTCTCTCATTATCTGTCCGCCACCCCACTACAGCTACTCACTCCCATGGTTATGCTTTTGACCTTTTAATTACCAGTCATCACAACTTTTCTATAATCTGTTTCAAACATGCCCCTCTCCAACCACCACCTAATGTTTTCACAGCCCAATCCCTCTGTTTCGCCTATTAAAACAATTCCTGAAGCCTACTAGGACCTCTAATCCATTGACGCTACCTATAGTCCCTCATGTTCTCACTTCCTTATATAGCCTAGATTCCGTGGACAATGATTTTAAGCATTTCCTTGCATACACCTTAACTCCCTTGATCTTCTCTTGCTTCACTGTCCTCTCCTGGCAAATCTCAACCAGAGTGGTCATATGCAACTCCCTACCGAGTCCATGCCTGCATGCCAGCTGAATGTGGTTGGAGAAAAACACGCAAGTAAACTGAAGATTCTCACTTTAAACTCATGATCACTCAAAGAGGCTCTTAGTGCTGCCTTGCAGTTGTATTATGCCTCCCTATCCATTCATTTTTCCTTATCTCTGCAAAAGTATTTCGTATCTTTCCCTTTCTCCAACTTCCATCTCCTCCTCTATTCCTAT
Organism: Equus quagga; assembly: GCF_021613505.1. Lineage (NCBI taxonomy): Eukaryota > Metazoa > Chordata > Mammalia > Perissodactyla > Equidae > Equus > Equus quagga. The sequence continues at coordinate 16,475,051 of NC_060270.1, read as the reverse complement.
TCTCAACTTATGACCCTCCTTCCTACTTGGCTGAGAAAATAGAAGCAATCAAAAAAGAACTTGCACAAACACTCACTCTCCAGCACACCTACCCTCCCATCTGCAATCCATGCCCACGTACTCTCTTTCTCTCCTATAACTATGGATAAACTCTGTGTGCTCCTGCTTCAGCCCACCCCTCATTGTGCATTAGACTCCACCCCCTCTCGCATAAACAATGCTCCTGAAAAAGCTCCCCTCTTTCTTTTACTTTATCAATTTTTTCCTATCTACCAAATCTTTCCTATCAGCATAAAACATGTTGTAATTTCTCTCATCCTAAAAATACTCTCTTCTGAACCCACACTCCTTGCCAACTACTATTTCATTTCTTTGATTCCCATTGTAGCAACATTTCTCTAGAAATGTCAATAATCACTATAGACACTCTCTAATCCTAGTCTCTACTTCTCTCTTGATCCTTCTCTAATTAGCTTTTGCATCCATCAATGTAATAAAACTGTTCGTACTAAGATCAGCAATGACTTCCTTGTTGCTAAATCCTTTAACCAATCCTCAGTCTTCATCTTTCTTCATCTCTCAGTATCGTTTTACATGGCTCCTTATTCTTTCTCCATTAAAACACTTTCTTTACTTGGCTTTCAGTCCCCCACACTCACCTTATTTTTCCCTACCTCACAGGCTATTCCTTCTCAGTCTCCTTTGCTGGTATATTCTCATTTCCTCAATGTGTAAACGCTAGAGTGTCCTAGGGCTCAATCCTTGAACCTCGTCTCTTCTTTCTCTCCATTCACTCCCCTAATATTCACACCCAAGCTTCTGGCTCAAACTTATATCTCTAATCCAGGTCTTTACCCTGAATTCTAGGCTCACATATTCAACTGTCTACTCACCATCTCCACTGTAAGTCTAGTGGGCATCACAAACTTGACGTCCCCAAATGGAATTCCTTATTTCACCCAACAAATACGCCATCTTCACCACGTTGGTAAATAGCATCTCCATCCTTACAGTTGCTGAAGTCAAAAATATATTTCTCGGGGCTGGCCCCGTGGCCGAGTGGTTAAGTTCGCGGACTCTGCTGCAGGCGGCCCAGTGTTTCGTTGGTTCAAATCCTGGGCGCGGACATGGCACTGCTCATCAAACCACGCTGAGGCAGCGTCCCACATGCCACAACTAGAAGGACCCACAACGAAGAATATACAACTATATACCAGGGGACTTTGGGGAGAAAAAGGAAAAATAAAATCTTTAAAATGTATATATATATATGTTTCTCTCCCAGCTCTTTATTTCTCTCACAAATTCAACCTATGAACAAATTCCATGGTTCTACCTCCAAAATATATCCAGAATGTTACCACTTCTTGTCACCACAGCCCTACTCTAATTCAAGCTACTATCATCTGTTTCCTGGATTATTACAGTAGCCTCCTAATTATTCTCACTGCTTCTGGCCTTGCCACTTAGAGTCTCTTCTCAAAACGGTAACCAGAGTGATTCTTTTTAATGTATATAATATAATTTAAGTCAGACCACATCACTCCTCTGCTCAGAACTCTCCAGTGACTCCCCACCTACTCAGAGGAAAAGCCAAAGCCTTTACAATAGTCCAAAAGGCCCTACACATTGTTTCCCCTATTTCTTCTGTGTCCTCATTTAGCCCTTGACTCCTCACTCACTCTTCTCAAGCTTCATTTACCTTCTCACTTTCCTCACCTACCATATGTGATTGCACCTCAGGGCCTTTGTACTTGCTTTTCTGCAATCCTTTCCCTATATAAGGTTTGTTTGCTCACTGTATTCAGGTCTTTGCTCAATTTTCACTTCTAAATAAGGTCTTTCATGACCACCATTTTTAAAATTTTACCCCCCTCCTTTGCTTCATTTTTCTTCATAGCTCTTATTTCCTTCAGATATATGTTTTATTTACATATTTATTTCCCTTTGATATGGAATATAGGCCCCATGATTTCAGGGTTTTGTTTTTGGAGTTTGGGGTTTTTTGTCTATTTTGATCTCTAAGAAATCCCCAGTGTTTAGCACAGTACCTGGTGTGTAAAGGGTGTTCAGTAAGTATTTGCTGGATGAATTGAATAAAGAATGAATGCTTCTTTCCCTGAATTTTCAGGTGTTTCTATTAAATGCAAAACTTAATATTGTGGTATGGGCCCCATGATTCTCCATGGCAAAATTTTCAGATTCTTCAAAATTAATTTTGAAAGTAAGAGCACTTTATGTAGGTTTATCTAGAATATTAGGTAGGCCAATATTTCTGTTCAGCACCCAAAACAGCAACATATAAAGCACTTAGTCTTTTTTTTCATCTGGTTTATGTTTATCAGGGAATATGGGTGCTCTAGACACAAGTAGGGTCATGTGCAAAGGCTCAGAAATGTATGAGAACATAGTACAATGGACTGTTACAATATTACAAGTGACTGATAATAGAGGTGCAAAGGGAACAGAGACCTAGAAATGTGAGAAACATTAATAAGTAAAAGGTCACAGGAATCCAGAAACCTGGTTGACTGGGAAAACAAAATTACTGTCTATGTTTATTAGGATATAAAGTGGAAAGTGATTATGAAAGAATTAGATAAGAATGGAACTTGAACATAGAGGATGTGAGTTGTAAAATTCCCTTTATAGGATATTGACTTAGAATCCCTCATTGTTATAGTTACTATAAAAATATTCAGTGTGTTCACTGGTGACCCAGATAGAATCATTCTGGAAGGTGCTCCTAGATCAGACCCTAACTCTCATTCTTCCAGCCCCCTGACTGACAGTTGAAATAGTTTGAGTTCCCAAATTTTCTACCTAGTAATCTCACCCTTCCTGAAAGTGATTTTTCTTGTTTTATACAGAAATTACTAGATTAATAAATACAATAATATGTGTGTGTGTAGATAGGTACATATACACACACATAATAGTTTAAAACCCAATTAACTATAAATATTTCTTTCTATGCACAAAAGCCTCCTTTGGTCATTAAAAGAAATTACATTAGAATTACAAATCTGGTGATTATTTGAGGGGTGATGAAAAAGCAATAGATGATTCCCAGGTATGGGGCACGGACAGATGGGTGAATGGAGATGCTGTTTGCTCACATAGGGAACATAAGAAGAAGAGAAACTTTGAAGGAGAAGATGATGTAGCTTTGAACATGTGGAGATATCCGATTGGAGTTGTCCAGTAGGTCATTTGATATAGAGGGCTGGCAGTCAGGAGAGAATTAATGCTTTAGATGTATATTTGAGAGATATTGACATATTGATGATAATTAAAATTGGGAGACATAGATGTCCAGTGGGCAGTGGGTATATTAGACTGAAGTATGTATAATCCCAGATATAGACCTGGACACCAAGGAACTTATAATCACTTATCTAACATTTCTCCAAACTGGTTTCCTCTTAATTCTCTCCTACTCATACCCTACACCAACCCACATCCTATCTCCAGCCTTCTGTATATTTAAAAATATCTACAATTCAACACCTGGGCCCTTTACCCTGCAGACACGCCTTGATCTTTGTAATAACTGTATACCTCAAAACTGTATACAGAGAAAAAGTACGTTAATGAGATCACACTGTCAGGGAACTCTAAGCTCTCATTATTAAGAACCTATGGAATGAGCCTGTTTGCATTGCAAACAATGTCCCTAATTTATGTATTCCCTAAGAGTTTTTGTCAGGTTTTCTTTGACTAGCAAGCATCCTGTTCATCTGTTGTAACATCAAACCATTGAGGTGTTTAAGAAGATCCCTGTTAAAAAATAAGAAGGACATCATCTTTATTCTTTTTCTTTCCCGCAAGTGGGAAAAAGGCACTCAAGAACTTAAGTTACTCCCTGAGGGCCAGCCTGTCTGTAAGTCAGCCATGCTACAGAAATGTAGCTTTCAATTTTATTGTTCTCTTGGATTCCTTTTTTTCCTTGCCTTGAATCATTTAAAAATGTTTTCTTGCCATACCACTTTTGTCACCTCTATATCTTGGTAGGTTGATGTATTTACCTTTTTATTTTAGAATATTTTCTATCTGTTCTTTCTCCTCATATTTGAAATTTTCCTGACAGTGGCAGCCTTTGAGTGGAAAGTTTATGTTGGATTTATAGTAGTAGTTGTAATCTCTGTTTTCCTGAATTTCTAGAATCTGTGATCGTCGGAGGCTTCTCTTTGCTGTGCCTCTTTATTGGCAGTCTCACTTTCTTTCTTGTGTCTTATCTTTATCCCTCCAAAAAAGCTTCTGCAAAATGTGTCTTCCCCACCAATCGTAATGCTACACTGTTAGCGTATGCCGTCTCTATGGTAACTGGGACACATGCCACAAGACCAAGATTACTGGAGCAACCATCATAGTGGGGAACTCGGCACATGCACTCCTCTGGCACCATGGAAGTTTCCCCATTGAGACCAGAATCAGATACTACTATTTTCATATGCAGGGCAAGGAAGGGAGCAGAGGAAATGCTACAAACCCAGCCTCTCTACTGGGCACATTATTGGGTTTTGGTCAAATTCTTGAAGTTGATGTTATTTATCATGAATAAAGCTAGACTCGTGTGCAGATCCAGACCAGACATGGATAAACGGGTTGAATTAGGGAAGGACATTCCTTTTTCTTACAGATACCTACTTGGTCTCTAAACAAACTAATTTTACTGAAATTAGGATATATTCTTAGGTAAGCAGGGAAATTACCAATATGCTGTAAAAATTATTCAGTGCCATTGTAGAGACAGGCTTTTTCAGGCAGTTTCCCCAGCAACTGCAAATCAACCCAGTGGGAGCAAAAGGCAAGAATGGTTGTCTCTGAACGTGCCTTCAAGTGGGGACAGTTCTTCTGGGTCATGAAGGGAGTGAGACTAGAGCAATGATACTCTTCCAATTTCTTCCTCTAGAACTGGACTTCCTCCCAAATATACGAAGCATCATGCTCCCAGTTCCAGCCCAATAGAAACAAAGGGCCTGAAGCAGAGTTTTACAGCCTTGGCCCTGTTGAGATTCTGGGTCAGATACATCTGTGTTGTGTAGAGCTATCCTGTGCATTGTAGGATGCTTAGCAGCATCCCTGGCCTCTAGCCACAAGATGCCTAGCAACTTCTCCAGTCTTGACAACCAAAAATGCCTCTAGATGTTGCCAAATGTCCCCTGGTGGGGGCAAAAGTTACCCCAGGTTAGAACCATTGGCATAAAGCAAAATGTGGCTTGGGTAAAAAAAGAAAGTTGGAGAATTCCTTCAAAGGCCTAGAATACTGATCCAGTTCGTATTCCAGCAGGCATTTATTGAGTCCTACTATCGTCCAGGCACTTTCTGTGTGTCAGAGATACAGCTATGAACAAAGCAAGTCCTCATCTGCCGGAGCTTCCGTTCTGGTGGGTGTATGCCACATGTCAGTGACCGGCTGATCCCCTTCCCTCCATACAGCCTAACAGCAGAGGCGTCAAGCCAACTGAGGGCCAAGCAAAGAAAAACACGAGTTCATATTTGAAGACTCTTTTTCAGTTTATGAACCTCAAAAACGGCTTTAATTTAAAAATGAAACTTGGCAAGTGATTAGTTCATATGTTTTAGTTTATAATATGTTTTAATCATTTTGGGTGTTTTCAAAACAAATGGTGAGATTAGGGGGTTTTTTTTCCTTCTATTTTTGGCCCCTTTCCTCTGGAGAGCCCTTCTCTTGTGTTTAGTTTTGGTGTTCTTAGTATATTTGAAGAATGCTTTTAAGTATTTGAAATGTGGGCACATGGATGAAAGGAGATGAGGAAGAAGAAACATAAGATTCTGGTATGCCTGCTCAAACAAATACACCCCAGCCCCAGAACCGTGTTCAGGCATCACTTCCTCAAGGAAGCTTCTCACAAACCCCTCAGGACAAAACCCCCTGACCATGTGCTCTGCCAGCTCTCTTCATATATCCTCATCACAATCATAATTAAGGGATGTGAAATCCGTTGTTCAGGTGTTTCCCGTTAGAATGTTAGCTCAGTGGGGGTCAGCACCATGCCCCCTGTGTCCACAGTTCTCCTACCTTAAGCTCAGGGGCCAGCACACAGTAAATGCTTAAGAAATATGTGTTGAATGACTGACTGACTGGGAAACCCAGCTTCTGGGCTGTCCTGCCCAAATGCTTTCAACCTGTGGTCTGCCTGTGGATTACCCTACCCTCACTCCCAGACTTCACTGTGTTGATCATGGTTTTGTAGATTCCTAAAATCATGCTTAAATCAAAAAGTGTAGAGAACAGCTTAAGTTCATTAATCGTAGGGATATTCCAGGCTTTTATAGAGATTGCGGAAAGGTAAGGGAAATAAGAGGGCATGGTATTAGGAATATTTTTAAATATTACTAATGCCTTGAGTATTGTTCAAGAGTTACAGGGTTTAGAGGATAAATGCTTGTGATTGTCAGTGTGGGGCAGAGAGTGAAATTACATAATTATTTACTTGTTTTCTTGTTTGATGTCTTTTTTCCCCACTAGAATTTAAGCTCCATGAAGGTGCAGAATTTGTCCTATCAATAACTTTATCCTCTGTTCTTGGAATGGTATTTGACACATAGTAGGCGTTCAATAAATATTTGTCGGATGAATAAACAGTAGGCATTCAGTCAATCCTATGTTGACTGACAGATTAATTGCTTCTTAGTGCACAAACTGCAGTAACATGATGAAGTTCTTATTCATTCATTCAACAAATTTATTTTGAGTTTTTCTTATATGCCACACATCCCAACATCCTAGAGCAGTGCTTAGCACATAGTAGGTACCCAATAACTATTTGATGAGTGAATGAGCCAGTTAGCATTCCGATATACTCAAAGATGGTTTATTTACTAAGTGTATTAGTTTGCTATGGCTACTGTAACAAAGTGTTGCAAACTAGGCGACTTAAACAGCAGCAATGTATTGTCTCACAGGCCAGGCACCCAAGACCAAAGCATTAGCGGGGTTGGTTGCTTCTGAGGGCTCTAGGAAGAAACTGTTCCACGCCTCTCCCAGCTTCTGGTGATTTGCTGGCAATCTTTGGTGTTTCTTGGCTTGTAGGAGGGGCACCAAACCATACAGTTTTGTAATTTTTCTCCAGCCTTGGACATGAACAGGTTCATTGGGCTCAAGGACTGGCTAGGTCCAGTTGAGAGCCATAGTTGAGGGAGTTGATGGAGCTCGTAGATGTCCTTAAAGTTAACAACCATGAGGGTCCAGGCTGGTAGAGAAGAAATTGGAGATTAATAGTCTGGGAGAAAAGAGAACTTCATAACTTTGCCATCGTTAGTACCATTATCACAGAATGCTGATCCTTAGGAAACAAATGTCACCTGTGTATGTAAAAGTAGAAGTAAGAACCTCCCATGGGGTAATGGTGGTAATTGACAAGAGGCAAACGTTTTTACTTTTTGCCTCAGATTCCGAAAGTATAGTAATGTTTCCCTCAAAGCATGCTCTTTTCTTTCTCTTATTTTAAGATCCTCTATTTATTCTGTTAGCGAGTCTCCAGAGCTGGCACCCTTCTTTTGGCACTCACTCTCTCTTTCTGTGTTTCTTCTTTCTCCTTGCTTCCTCCTGTCTTTAGACATTGAATGTTGTCATATGTCTCAGCATCCTTCCCCCACCCAGTGACCAAATAAAGTATTCCCATAAGCTTTGTACTGGAATTTTTTTCCAAAAAGACAGGGCTAAAAAGTTGGTGCTTGGTTAGAGAATACTTTTAGGTGCCTCACCGATGACATCACGCCACTAATCCCTCATGCTGTATGCACTCAGATGAACCTGGCTGTCTCTCTATGGTGTTCCTAAGGAGACACCTGCTCCTGTGGGCCCTGCCTCCATATGTCCGACTGGCAGAGTAACCAACCATGTTGTTCACTGTGAGATACCATGCTCTAGTTATCCTTTACTTGCTTGAGTGACTGTGATGAACATAATACACAGGATTTAGTAGTTTCCTAAACCCTGTGAGAATTTCTAAGTGCTTTCTCTTGATATTACCTATAAATAAGTTCAACAACTAATTTGGGGGAAATTTCAATAGACAACTCTAAAGAAGTTCCTTTTTTCCTGCAAATATAAGTTCTTATAAAATTCTGGGTTTTTTCCTACTCATGATTCTATTATAGCTCTTTCCAGCAAAGCTACAAACCAGCTGGTCTGGAGATTAATATGACCAGACATACCATGAATTTTTTAAATCTCAAAAGTCCCAGTTTCTAGTTCTTGGTCAATCAAATATAGGTTGTATTTTCTTGTATATATAAATGTAAGTATATTATCATAAGTCTTCTCTAAATTCTTTTTTTTTTTTTTTTTTGGTCTCACTGCTCCGCTAAAATTGTTCCTAAATTCTTCTTTGTCATAAAGAGGCAGAGGAAAGAACCTGAAGAAGGGAGGGAAAAAGGGTATGAAGTAATGGAAAGAGAAAGCACACTAGGGAGGAAGGGAAACCAATGAGGAGATGGAAAAAGGAATGATTTCCCTTTGCCCTAGCCCCTTCAGAGCACTTCTATATTTGGTTTTGATATTCCTCTCACCTAATGCCCCCAAATGACCCCTTCCTAGCAATTTGTTCTTCTAAAAATATTCCTTTCACTGCCAGAAAATGTCTCCTACCTACCCAACAAGTCGAAATCTCCTGCCCTAGCAGCTAACTATCCTCTCCAGCCTGCCAAGCCCCTTACCCACTGACTCTGCGGTCTTGGCCCCATTGCCATCTGTTCCTCCCTCCCCTTCCCCCGTGTTGGCATGGAGAGTGTTAATGGCTGACGTAAATCTGAAAGGAACTTAAGCAATAATTCGCTTTTAGTTTATTAACATTCAAAATACAAACAAGTAAGCTGCAAGTTGAATTCATTAATTCTTCCTCCACTATTTAGAAAGATGAAAACTGCATTTTTTAAAAAGAGATTGATTGATGTCAGGTACATATTCGTTCACTTCTGTTTATGCAAGATAATAAGAGTATTAACATGGAGGTAGAACAATGGTATTTATAATTCCATCACCACTGTTTACATAAGAAGGAAATATCTGAAAAGAAATGGAGAGAGAACATTTGCTGCTCTGTACATATATTAAATTCTTCCATTTTTGCTTATAAGGCCTATGAGGAAGAAAAAGTTTAACAAATTTAGCAGGAGTTAGTGTTCTTCATTCCATGTTCCCTGACATTGACCTAAGAAAGCTAAGTTCAGAGAAGAGTAAAGTGGTGGAGGGGTATGTCCTTATAAGGAGCATAGGGACCAGAGACATGTGCTCCATTAAATCCTCTCTGAGATTGAGATTATCTGAGTAATAGAGTTGTCTATTGAAATTCCCCCCAAATTAGTTGTTGAACTTATATATAGGTAATATCAAGAGAAAGCACTTAGAAATTCTCACAGGGTTTAGGAAACTACTAAATCCTGTGTGTTATGTTCATCACAGTCACTCAAGCAAGTAAAGGATAACTAGAGCATGGTATCTCACAGTGAACAACATGATTGGTGACTCTACCAGTCAGACCTATGGAGGCAGGGCCCACAGGAGCAGGTGTCTCCTTAGGAACACCATAGAGAGACAGCCAGGTTCATCTGAACGCATACGGCATGAAGGATGCACCTAACTTCTACTAGGCGCTGAAATGTTCTATCCTGGAGAGTAGTGAGTACTGTGTCTGGGAGACCTCTGGCTTGTAATTTGAGATATGCTTTCTAGGGGCTGAGGCCCCATTAATTGTTCCCCCCCAAAAAAGAACAAAGAAAACAATGGTGTCTTAAATAAGATTGTATGGACTCATTTCAAACACTTAAACAGTTCTGAGCAGACTTTTATAATATTTTCTTGGCTGTTTGAGAAAGAAAATGTAGTTGGTGGTGAAAGGGTTTCTTATCTAAATAGAAATTAGCTGAGTTGATAATATGGGCCACAAAGTGTCAGATCATTCATGAAGGCGTAATGGATGTCACAGGGCAGTTGAAAAGAGTAAATAAGGAGCAAGAAGAGAGGTTGTTATGTTTATGATAACTTACCGAAGTGGGCTAATAATCTGTCAGTGATAATGGAGATGTAAAAGCTCTCTAAAACATACACTAGAATGGAAGGTCCTTGAGAGCAGAAGTAGAGTCCAGTTAGCAGAGTAATTAATAATTGACTGTGAAGGCTGGCCCCATGGCCTAGTGGTTTAGTTTCGTGTGCACTCACTTCAGCGGCCCAGGTTCAGTTCCCACGCACAGACCTATACCACTTGTCAGCAGCCATGCTGTGGCAGCTACCCACATACAAAATAGACAAAGATTGGTGCAGATGTTAGCTCAGGGTGAATCTTCCTCAGCAAAAATAATAATAATAATAGACTCTGGAAAAGCATCTGTTAGGTTAATGAGTGAATACATGCCTCCATCTGGGCAGCGCTTTGCATGTTCTCCCTTATCTAACCAATTCTCAAGCGAAGCTCAGAAACTTTGTTAGGCTCAGTTGTAAATACAGGTGTCTCTCCAATGAGAGAGTTGAATTTTAAAAACAGCACAAAGACGCTCCCTGGTGGTGTAGTGGTTAGGATTAAAAAGGGCACAAAGTCACTAATTTTTATTGATTCATTCATTTGAATCCCCATTCACATTCCTATTCCTATCCACCCACCTAGGTAACCATATTCTATTGCCAGTTGGACCAATTTTGCATGAAAGTGATGGAAAATGAGGTCAGAGAGGTAGTGAAGGGTTGGGCTTCATAGGCCATGGTAAAGGCTTCAGAATCTGAAGCATCAGTGGGCCTGAAAAAGTCTGATGGGCAGGAGTCTAAATCACAGCACCCCTGTTGCAGGATGACCAGATGAAATAGTTTCAGCCAAAGGCTGGAGGCAGAGATGTAAGAGCTTGATTTAGGCTCTATGTCAAATAGAAAATTTTTGACCAGTGTAAATAAAAACAAACTGTGCATCATTGGACCCTCTTTTTTGCCTATGAACCAGTTTTACCCACCTAACAATGCTTCCCATTGGCAGCCATACTTATGAGAAGCATAGGAAGCAATAGAGAATGTGTTTTAGAACTTTCACAAGGTCTTCAGTTCCAAAGCTTGGAACTTAAGACACTTCAAACAAGAATTTTAAATATTAGATAGGTTTCCCGTTGTAGTGACTGTCCACTGTGCTAAGAATTATAGAATTCCTGGGCATTTAATAGTCTGTGCCTAAATCATTTTGCAGAGGAAAGTGAGGTGGAAAGTTCACACAAGGTGTGCATGCTGTATGCCAAAGTCTTACCAAAACGAGCCACACATACTTTTGACAATGAGAGAGATCTGATAGTTTGCCTAAGATGGGACATTCAGGAGAGGTCATTTTCTTGTCCATTATGTATAAATCTTTAAAACTCTGAAGTCATATACTAGCATAACTGAGGGAAATAGCCCAGAATTTTTCTTATCGTGTACCAGAGAAGACAGACTTAAGATCTGATGAGTCTTTAGATAGCTTCTAAAAGAACTAGAACTTGTCTGGCTCCATTCGTCTGGCCAAGATGTATTTCTGTGACTTATCTGTGGAGGTTTTATTCAGAACCTTACACTTACTGTCTAAATTAATGATATTCCTTTCTTTTGGCATGACCAAAACCACTCTACACTATGACATTATGTTAAAGATTTTTTATTTCAGCATGTGGGCATATACTGTAAAAGCTTTTACAATTTCATCATATTGACAAGCTAATTCCATTAAATCACCCACCATCATCATGCTTACTTTTTTCTCTTTTTTGAAAAGTTAGGAAACAGTGATCATCTTAGAGTTTTCAAGGCATTCACTTTGGCAAAAATAAATCTGGAAAAACGTGAGCCTATCTTTTGGAATGGAAAAAAAGACAAGTTATGCTATTCTTCTCATTGGCCCCTCTCTTGAAGCTGTTAAAAATAGGGAAGAAAACTGTGGGTCTTTTTTATTTTTCATGTAAAATGAGATTTTTAAAAAATTTTCTGGATATAGATCAAACTTCTCTATCTCAGTATTTATTATGTACTATTTGTTATTTAAAATAAAAACATCAATAAGTTGGATAAATAACATGAAAGAGTTTAATTCAAGTATTTTTAGCATTTCTGCCCCCTTGCATGAAATGTTATTTGGTGCTGTTTTAGGATCACACTGCTGTTTTGAATGAGAGCAGACATATCTCAGCTCTCCCGCCACCATGCTTTCCTCACTGAGAAGAAAAAAGTCATCTGATCATGCTACTGCTGGGTCATTTAAAGCATTGAGTGGATGTGTGAAATGAGAAAAAAAAATGCTCAGTGTGGGGTTAATTAGCTCTGTGGAGTTGTGGGTGGGTCGCTTCCTCAGGACCTAATCATGCAGGAGGAACCATGCACGTGCAGACTTATAAAATTAAGGGAAATCTGTGACCCCTCAGACTCTGGGGCATGAATTGATTGCCTTTGGAGACCAGAAAGGAACCCTTTGGTGCAGTGAGTACCTTGGGCTCCCTTGGTCAGCAATGAATGGACTTCCCTTGACGTGTCTGGTGCAGTCCACTGTCAGACACTGAAATGAATCTGCAGTTTGAGAAAACCCTGGCAAAATCTGGCACTTCTTGAAATTTCCCACTGCCGCCTCTTTTTAAAATCGTGTTTTGCTCAGTTTCTTTCAATGTGCCTTATTTTCTAGGTGTTATCTTGGAAACAACGTGATTTCTTCCTGAAAGTAGGGGTGAATCCTTTCTATTTTCATAATTGTGTTTCACAGCCTGCCACAGGTTCCCTGCCTGCTGGGATCAGCTCAGCCGTGGTTTGGCCTGAAGGATTCCCGCCAGGTTGTTTACAATCTAATCCTTTCGTGAAGTAGGAGGTGAGAGAGCAGACAGAAAACATTCTCGATTCCTAGATCATTAATAGGTGAATCCGAGAATTCAGATATTTACAAGGAAATTGCACAGGCAGGGTGTTCTAGGGCAGAAAGATATTGTGAAAAAGTCTCCTTGAGCATATGCTAACAAAGAGCCAGGAACCAATGGAAATTAACCATGAGGAAATCGCTAATGGAGAATATATTAGTAAAGTTTCAGGGCAAATCATTTATGTTTTCTTATGTTTCTGCCTAAATTACTCTTACATCAGTAGGAACAGCACTTCATAGAGTATATGGACAGAAAGCCCCAAAATGTTTATAACTTTTGATAGAAAAATTATATATATGATGTATGCATGTGTATGTGTACATCTTTATTTACAGGTAAACTATAAGCAACCTTGGCTTCTTGAGATGGGGAAGCAGGTGACCCCCTCAACAGTAAAACTGAAAAAGTTGAAGAGCCCAGAGTAGAATCCACTGCCACCACCACACACAATATGTAGTCACCAAATACCTCCCTCAGCACCTATGGAAAAACCAGAATTTGGATCTTGTGGAGACAGTTAAGAAAATGCAAATTCCCCTAAGAGGAAGTATTAAAGCAATTAAATTAATAAATTTGCAGATAACTGAGAGCAACTTGGGCAGGAGGAGGACAGAGAGCTGACTGAGAGTGTCCCCAAAGAGGCAGTCCGGGTCAGATTTGTTTCTTTTTCTTCAACTGGCTGGTGATGGGAATGTGGATCCGGAAATGAGAAGGGATGGAGGGATGCCAGGAGTAAGTTTTATGAATTCTAACAACCTACATTATCAGAGTATTGAACCACAGCTTTTCAAAGTTCAAGTTGTTGGTTAGCTTGACACTTTGCTGGGTTCATTCTTGATATTTGAAACAACATAAGCGATGGCTACATGCACCAACCATTATCCTAGTGAGGTTGTCAAAGTTAGCTTAATACTGACTTTATTTTCTGTAGCGATACTGAACAAAACGTTTCTTTTGAAAGGTCTTAGACCTCTATCCTCCCAACTCCTGTTCACAGTGATAATCAGCCTCAAGAAGTCATTAGTGAAGACCAGGACAATATCCTATAACAAGTCAGCTATGAAGAAATCGGCATGGTTTATCTCTTTGATTTGTGTTCTTATGAAAATAATGGGTTGCAAAACAAAACTACATTTCTCTCTCTCAACTGCTTTTTTTAACCGGATCTTTACAAGTTACATTGGGGCTGATTATTTTTTTTTTCCCTAACAAAGGTTGAATAACACTAAAAGGCTTTAGTAGCCAAAGTCCATCTTTAGAAATAGCTTTCTTCTATAATGTACTGCCAATTTCTTATGTGTGTGTATTTTGACCTTTCTGATTCCTCTGCTATGGGCTGCCTGTTGATTGGTACATGTTAGTGCTTTGCTTATAAGAGTTGGGCAATAGTTCAGTGATCCAATCCAAATCTGGGCCATAGATAGAATGGACTCATCTTCTATTTAAGAAATGTGGCAAACTGCTTTAAGTGAATTTGGTTCAGACAAGGTCACTGGAACTGTTCATCTAACCCAGTGTGCTGTATGTAATGGACACTTCTGCTGAGCTCCAAAGCTGCAAGGTAAATAGACAAGAAAGCCAGTAACTTGCCACCCCGTTAGAGCTTTTCCTGAGTCTGTTATTAGAGTTACATTCTGAATCATATGGGAACCGTTTTGGTCTTTTAAAAGGACTTGTTCACTGGTTCTTCTGATGTCTTTGGAGGTAGTCCTGGGAATAATAATAATGAGTTCTTATATTATTTTCTGGTCTTTTTTCTAACTTTTTTAAAATTGGAAATTGGGTTTATATGCATATTCATACAAGGTTTATGAAATATTCAGCTAAATTTCTTAGACGTGAAAGAATTAATTGTTAGAATGTTTTACTCTAGCTAATCATTATGTTAAAACTATAGTAGATTCAAGTACATTTTTCCTCAATTCTATTTGTGTCGTATGCACTTGGCAATTGAATCAATGTGTAAGCACTATATATACTATTTTGAATTTAGTAACTTACAGACTTCCTGTATTGCCTAATTCTCTTCAAACTGTAGAATGTATTTTACTCAATTCTGTTGTGATTCTGTACAATTTTTCGGGTCAACAGTTTACAGGATTCTGTAGTCATATAGAGCTAAACAAGACAAAAGGAGTTATTGAATTCATCCTCCTGAATGGAGGCAGAGCTGCATTTATTCCATCCAAAATAGATGAGGATCTTTCCTATTTTTAAATAGCCATGAAGATAGAAATTTCATAACTGCTCTTAGCAATCTATTTGGTTACTTACCTCTTGCACATTTAGGATGTTCATCTTTAAGCCTTAACTTAAATTCTTCACTGGGCGGTTTAATATCATTGTGCCCTAGAACAAAAATACTGATCATTATCCTCTTTATAACAACTCTTCTTGTAGTCAGAAAACTATGAAGATACACCTCAGCTCTTTCCTTCCTAAGCAAAATTATCCCAGTTTTTTTAAACATTTACTTTTGTTTTTATACCTTTTTCTGTCCAAGAGTGGCAAAGGGAACTATTTTTAAAAGCTCTGTCATATATGATGTCTCTGAGAAAGGCACTGCATATTTTAATTTCACTGTGCTGATGTGGAAATAGCCACAGCTTTTTCATTATATGCTGATGGACAGAGCATTTGTGTTCATTTAACCTTGAGGTTGAAACTTGTTCCCAAAAAAGTAACTGACTCATAGCATTGGCTAAACCCAAGAATAAAGAGCATCAGTTTTCCTAATCTTAAAGCTCATCTTGCCCCCACTCCTAAAAAGCACTAAAATTAACTTCTCCTTGACCTCTCTCTGGTGCTATTTATTTACTGATTTAACAACTTTTTTCTATCATCTTTGTCTCCTAAAATAGACAGACAGCATTTATTCAACAGACGTTGGAGTGTCATGCTTTGTTTAGGACATTATGCCAAGGCTTAGGAGACTCAAGTGTGAACTGTTAGCAAAGGCTGAGAGACAGAGATGTCCTGGGCATGTTCAGGGAGGAACAAATAGCCTATCACAGTATATAAGGAAGTAGTGGTGGGGGACAAAAAAAAAAAAATGAGAGAGGTGGACTGGGGCCAGATTGTGAAAGATCTTGTATGCTCTTAGGCAAATAGTTGGTGGTGACAAGGACAAAAGTAACATTTTCCAATCTATATTATGGAAAGGTCTTTCCAAATCTTTAAAATGCAGACTGAGCTCACGTTGTCCTCTTGGTTTAGTTTCTAACAGACCACAGGGTACAAGTACCTGCTTAATTTATATCTTTTGATACAAATTTTGTGTCATGATTTTCCCCTTTGTATTAAAAAAAAAAAAAAAAAACATTTGAGGGAACCATTTGAGTAAAGACAGCCTTCTGTTCACACTGATCTGGATGTTTCTTTCTCCTGCTGTGCCCATATTTATTCCAAAGCCCTCAGTACCACTAACATGTTACTTTCTGTGTTTATACACCGAGGAGTCTTGGGATGAATTTTCTCTATAATATGCACAATCTTTTTGTGCCAAATGATATTAATGGTAGGCTGTGAGCAGCATTATGACCAAGTGTCTCTAACTGATTGGACCATAGGATAACAATGTCAGACTTTTTCAGCATCCTCTAAAAGATATCAGTTTACTATAGTCAAAGGTCCTGGTACAGCAATCCATTTGGAATCCATCAAGCTAGAACTTTAGGAGTTTGAGATATGGAGAGAAAAGTTGCTTGGCATCAGATTGTAGAGTGATCTTGAATGGCATCACGCCGTAGAGTTGTCTATTTTAGGAGCTGTAAGAATTCATCCTAAATGTATCAGAGAAATTCAGTCCCTGACACTACTTCCCGCCCTGTCCTGCCACCCCTCCCAGCACTACAGCTTTTACTTCACTCTAATCTCTCAGGCCCTACACCTGGAAGAATCAGGAAAGCTCAGCAGGACTTGTATTGGGTGGGGTGGGGTATCAACTTGTATCTCAGCAATGTCTCAGGCTCAGAAACAGTCCCAGACCTAATTACTGAACTTTGGTCCTTGAATCCTCTCTTATTCTTGATCATTATTTCATCACCTAAATTCTGAAGGTAAATATCCTTCAGAGTTGTTATCAAAGCACCTTACAGAAAGGTAAGGCATCACTGTGATTTCTTTACTGTTCTTCTCAGGATGGATCCAAACAATGGATGGTCTTGAAAAACAGACCCCAAGATATGAATGACCATTTGTGGCATTTATAGTCTTCTTACGCCTGACCAAAAAGAATGAAAATCCTTCAAGAAACTTGTCTGCAGGAGACACCAAAGTACCTACTGGGAGATTGCACATGCTCTGTATGCTCATCTGAATAACCCTTACATCTAACTTTAACTTAAACGTTTTTTCTAGGTGGAAAACTGAGAATTAAAAACCTCCAAATTCAGGGTGCATGAGATGTCATTAAATCTAGCATAAAATTTCTTGAATCTGTCAGATAAAGGAAATCATGTATCCAGAGCAAAGAGGGACTATCAATTGACAGGAACCTATGAAGCTGGCACTTATTCTGAGAGATATACGAATCTGAAAATCCAATAGTGCCTCATCCTTTGAAAACACTAGAAGCCAGAAAGGTATTAAGAAAATCAATAAGGTAAAAATCTTCATCCTACGATTTGGAATGACTCCCACATAAGAATTAATTAACACAATACTTCTAGAACATTAAAAGGATGTTAAAATGTTATCTCTACCCATAAAAAACAAAAGTATAAACCCACCTAAGTTCTAGAGAGAGTAGTCAAAGAAAAAAGATTGGAAAGATAAAAGGCATGTCTAAGAGGTCATTTCCATCGTCTTGTCACACCATTTACCTTCTTCAGATAGAAGGATAAGTGTTGAACTTCAGTTCATCTGAATTCCTCAGTTCTGTCATCAATGCTGTGACACATTCTAATTTTCTGATTCATTTGTGATGAATAAGCTCTCCCTTTTCTATTCACAATGCTAAAAGTAACCATTTTTTGAGTGTTATGATTACTTATTTTCCATTTTTTATTGCACTATTATTTTCTCTTAACAAAGTTTGTCTCACTCTTTATCAGCCAGTGTGAGTCCCATGTGCAGAAAAGCCCTTGGACAGTCCCATTGCTCAGGCTTGGAGTTAGTCGAGAGGAATGAGAGACTGACGACCGGGATTCCGTTTTTAACCCAGCCAGATACCTCAGCTGGCAAGTGGCTCAGCTTCCACACCATAAAATGGGTATAATAATAGCTTTCCCCTACCACTGTGAAATATTTAGAATGCAAATCAAGCCAAACCTGTCTCCTTCCAAAGGAGAAGCTTAAACTAGCCTACAAAATTCTGAATGAGCCCACATTTCAAGGGGAAACATAAAGTGGGAAACACCTAGGGGCAGTGTAATTGAGTGGTTAAAAATATGCAGACTTTGGAATGGTACAGACTTATTCAGATCCCAGCAGCTATGTGATTTAGGGTAAGTTTCCCAATTTCTCAAATCTCCCTTTTTATTCTAGCAAATTGGAAGTAATGGTATTTACTCTTGTAGTCGAGATTAAATGATATACTGTTAATCTGCTTTTCCTTTACTCTAAGAATACACACAAATTTTGTATTCTAGTCCTCGATATATTCTTGTTTGTTTCACTAAACTGGCAGTTCCATGAGGACAAGAACAGAATCTGATTTATTTCTTCTATAACATCCAAGAAATAGTTATTGGATAAATGAATATATGTACAAATAAGAATTTGAATTACTTAGCCACAACGACAGCTAACCCTCCAAGGAGATAGCCAAGTCTTTATTAATTATTTTGTGGCTTTGTGTCTTTCCATTGCACTGCTCCACGTCCATGGGTGTAGCCATATTGAGAGTTAGGAAGCATTTACTTAGTAGGATGCTTGAAACCACGGAAGGCACTCGGTACATAGTAACTCTTATTACCATTTCTCTGCTCACTGCTCCTCTACCTAACTGTTCCTAAGGTTCTGTGGACTTTTGAAAAAAGAGACTATAAAGGAGCAGGAAGTTCAGAGTCAGGGAGGCCTTCAAAGGAGTCTGTGTGTCTCTAGCCACACACACTCACCCACGCAGAGCTCTATTTTCCATACATTTTATGTACTCCAGGCTTCAGTTTCTAGCGACTTGTTAAAACTTCCTAGAGGTCATGACCAGTGGGATTGAAAGGGCAATTTCTCTCCTCCCCACCAGGCCAAGGGGCACTAACCTGGAATTTGTGGTTGTCTTTCATGGAGTCTGGGAGCTCCTTGAAACTTGGGGTCTTTGAGGAGTTTCTGGGAGAAGGGATTCTAATAGAGATCTGATAACCTCAAAATATTGGAAACCATTGTCCTAGAACATTACATAAACTGAAATCAGAATTGATTAATCTTTCGGGTACAATTAATAATGCTGTTAGTTCCTTGGAGATTGATACTATATAATAATTTCCACTCAGAAATCACAACACTAAGATCAGATTGCACAAGTCACGCTCCTTCCCCTCTCTACTTTTGCCTCCCCCACCATGTTTTAAGGTCCTGAATTAGTTGGGCTTTACTGTTGTATAGTCTTTGCTTTGAACCTAGCATGCCTAATAAATATGTTTTTAATCTTATGCAAAACTATTATAGATAATTCTTTGCATTTCAGATGAAGACAACTTACAGGCATATAAGGTGAATATCACTTAGGCAGAAAGGGCACATATCAATAAAATAACAATTTGAACTGAACAAAAGTAAATCTACATAGATTAATACATATTCTCAAAATTGCCTAGCAGATTGTAATTCAATCAAAAAGTAGGGGCCTTTTGACGTTTATGAACGTTTATGAATAGTATAAGAACTCTGAGATTAAATTTTTAGCCTTAATATTAAATTTGGTATGGATATTATTGTTTTTCTTTAATACATAAAGGCAACAATTACATCCAATAGAATCTTCAATTTAACTTGGCTTTAATTTGTCTTAGACTGTGACATATACACTGTGATTTTTCTCTCCATCTTGGATTCCTGTCATTGACAGCCTGTGTGTCATTTGACATCCAGGAAAGATAGTTTTTCATTCCAGGCCTTAGATGTATTAGTCAATCTGGGTACAATTTACATTGATCTCTGTGATCACATCAAAAATTTAATTTTGACTGATTAACTTTTATAAATAAATGCTCCTTTCAATTTAGAAAGGAAATGTGAAATAGAAATATATATGTGCTTAGATATAAGAATATAAATTCTGAGTACAGTTTTTTTTTTTTAAAGATTTTATTTTTCCTTTTTTTCCCAAAAGCCCCCCTGTACATAGTTGTGTGTTTTTAGTTATGGGTCCTTCTAGTTGTGGCATGTGGGATGCCACCTCAGCGTGGCCTGATGAGCGGTGCCATGTCCGCGCCCAGGATTCGAACCCGCGAAACTCTGGGAGTGCACAAACTTAACCGCTCAGCCACAGGGCCAGTCCCCTGAGTACAGTTTAAAAAGAACGTAATATATTATAGAGAGTTTTGGGGTTTATAATATGTAACAGAAAAATAACCACGAATCATATTTGTCTTCTTTTCCTAAAAGGTTGGGAAAGAGAGCAAGCTCAAAAGATGTTGAGGGTGTGGGAGGCCGGCCCAGTGTCCGAGTGGTTAAGCTTCTGTACTCTGCTTTGGTGGCCTGGGGTTTGCAGGTTCGGATCCCGGTTGTAGACTTAACATGGCTCATCAAGCCATGCTGTGGCAGCATCCCACATAAAGTAGAGCAAGATTGACAGGGATGTTAGCTCAGTGACAATCTTCTTCAAGCAAAAAGAGAAAGACTGGCAATGGATGTTACCTCAGAGCCAATCTTCCTCAAAAAAATAAAATGTGGAGGAGGGAAGAATGGATGGAGGAACAGAAGGACAGATGAATGGAAGGAAGGAGGAAAAAAGATTTGAAAAGATGCACCAGTGCAGTGGTCTGGGATCCTGGTTTATAGAAGATACTAGAATGTAACAAAACTTAAAGCTTTAAAGTCTTTGAGACTCGTCAGTCTTTTTTTTGTATATATGTTTCAAGTTTGTTTGTATTTTCAATGAATCATACATCATCTAATTATCTTGCTTAAAATTTTCATTAAACTCATCAATTTTGTGAAACAATTTGAAAGCATTGAAGACCCCCAACCTCTCATTCGTTAGCATACATTATGATCCAGGCTGCAGATTTTCAACTTAATTCCTCTTGTCCAAGGAAGAGAACACCATTCTTCATCCTTGCATGTGTGTGGACAGGGTTTTGCCACGGCCATGAAGGGGAAACTTTCTTTCTGGAGGAACCTCTATGATGCTGCATTTGTCCAGAAAGCTTGCTGAGAAGTGAAGTCTCTTTAATTGCCCGTTTTCTGCTTTGGCCTTACTCTAATGCCAGGTTATTTAATCAGATCCTTCCACTTGATTTCTTTTAATACAGTTTGTTTTGCATATTTCTGGAGGCCTTATGTGAAGTGGTTAAAATCATGGTGTCAGAGAGACAAGAATTCAATCAGCATATATTAAGTCTTTGATAGATCTGAGTAGGGTAGGGGTGAAGAGACTTTGTTTTCTCAGCATCCTTGTCTGGTTTATTAATTTCTCGTGAATCTTCTGTTACTTCAGTTTTATACTGCTATAAGAGAAGCTATCCAAACAATGGTGAGCAGGCCAGTCCCATAATAGTTTATGTGACTTCTGAGTTGAAGAATACAAAGGAAAATTATTAGATTTGAAATATAGAAAGAGAAACTGTCGAGGTCAACTCCCCCCAAACCTGAAGTTTTCATCATTAAAGATGTGTTTTGAGGGGCAAATGCTTTGGTTTAAAATAATGTTGTCAGAGGGGACACTCCTAGGCTTATGAGAAGGGTTAGATGAAGGGGTGTCCGGTCCTCAGCCAGCACCAAGCCAAGAAGAGGCAGAAGCAAGCCATGTTCTCAGCAGAAGGTTAATAATGCATGGAGGTGGTGAATTGTCCAAAAGATCCTCTGGACATTAAACATATTAAATTTACCCTGAAAAGAGCCAAAGCCAAAGTTTATCAGGATTTGACTCATCTTTGTCAAAATTGGCTAAAATTTGTCAAGTGCTATACAGTAAAGCTTTTACCTATGCTAGTCAGTGCTGCCCAATAGATATATTTACGCAACAATAGAAATGTTCTACCTATAAGGCAGCCACTAGCCACAGGTGGGTATTGAGCACTTGAAATGTGGCTAGTGTGACTGTGCAATTTAATGTTTTATTAAATTTTAATTAGTTTAAATTTAAATAGATAAATATGGCTAGTGGCTACTATATTGAACAGTACAGCTCTAGAAAATGATTTAGATCAGAATGAGGTTGACAGAAGAAGAGGCTGGCACTCCTTATGCTGGGAAGTACTGTGCTAGTCATATAGCAGGAGGCCACATCTTTGGAAAATTGGAGGAGGCTGGATCTCCTTTTTCTTGGGCTACAGGTGACAAAATGGGCTCCTACTGCTCATCCTTTAGGAGCTACCAGTCCCGTCTATACTTAGTTTGCTTTCCTTCTCCTCACAGTATCATTGGATTGATTTTTAATTCCTTATTTTTTTTTTTTTTTTGATTTTCAGTTCCTTGACCATCAGTCTGTGGCCTGCCTCTTCTCTTTATGTAAGTAAAAGTGGTTTCTTTACTTTTCAAAAAATGTCGGATTTGATAAATTTGGGTCTATATCGGTATGTTTTCTGGTTGACTTTGTTGTGGTTTCCAGCACTTCTTCAATATGTATTAGCTTCTTTCGGGTTTGGAGTTGACGCTCTTGGTCGTAGTAGTGGTTGCCGTCCATGAGGGGGCTGAACAGCCGCCCCAGCCACTGGGCTTATATAAAGACTGCCTTTAACTCCGCCGCAGCTGCTGTTTGCAAAAGCCACTGCTCTTCTAAACTGTGGCTTACATTCTTCAGCCAGACACCAGCAACAGTTGGGGCTTTTGCTCCACTGTCAATCAATGGGCAATTATTTATTCTTTAGTTGTACACCCATCTCTAGGTCCAGTCGTTTTTAATTTCAACTCCTAGATCAGAGCTTTCATTTACTGACAATATTTATAATATCCTTTTACTAAGAAGTACAAGACTGAAGTACAAGACTTCAGCCATTTAGGCTAACATTGTGTGTGAAATTGTAAAGTCCAGAAAAAAAAAAAGAGAGAGAGAAATCCAGGATTACACATGCCAGGAGGTTTATAGAAGTTGCTATTCTTTTTTAGAAAAGATGGGAAGTCATTTGGGAAAAAAACTTGATTTCAGATGAAAAGAGAGAACATTTATTATTTAAAGCCCAACCCAGGCTGCACTGAGTGGATCTGGATAAATTTTACCTCGAGCTGTTTGAAAGAGAGTCTGGGGCAGTGAACCCAAATAATCAAAGTTACTACATGAGACACCACCCGAGAGATGCCACAGATAGTGCAGTCATCTCATGTGATGCATAATCATCAGCATCCTTCCAGCGGCTTCTCACTCTCCACTGAGCACTGTCGCTTATTCACAACATTCTATGTGACTTCACTGACTCCTTCACACTCCAAGGTATTTCTTGTATTGTAATCATTTGCACACAAACGGGGTTCCCATGACTCTTTTGCTTGTGTGTTGCTCCCATTAACATTCCTAGAAGCTAGTTGCAAATGTATTTAGGGGAGCAGAATCTTCCAAAGGATGCTAAGGCTAAACTCTAAAGTGACAGTTATTTGACAGAGAAAAGAGATTGATTAAACTCCCCAAAGACTGGTGCTGTGTGTAATGCATTTATACAGCAGGGGTGGGTCCTCCCTGCCCCTGACAAGTCTGGTTACTCCTTATTTTCGGCGTTGATAGAGTGGGTCTGTCAATGCTTTGGAGGGTATCAATATGCATGCTTGTGGTCACCACTTTATGTCTCCCGTCCCTACCTCAGTACCTCAGTTACCTAGCACTGCATATTTCTAGTCCTCTGACTGGCAAATCATTTTTGTTACAGTTCTTTTGTGTAAAAACAGTTCACATAATAGCTCTGTGTTAGACAAGGCATTAATCCTCGCATCACCAGGAATGAGTCAGCACAGTGCACTCCTGCCCGAACGGCTCAGCTATTATGACGTCAGCACTGTAGGGCGAGCCTCAGACACAAGCAGTACAGGGGACTGGAGACCTGTGTCACAGATTAGAAATTGAGGGGGAGACCTTTGAGATAAAAAACGTAATTGAAAGGCTGTCTCTGGCTCACAGGAAAACGTGAAACTGATTCTATGCTGCATCAACCATCAATTGGGCAGCTTCTAGAGAGATCCTAGTTTTTAACCAGAGCTAAGGCTGGGACAATGACCTGTAATGGGCTGATAGCCCCATTCATGTACCCGCTAACCTTGTCCCACCCCTGGGCCAGGCTTCGTGTTTGCTTGGATTGTTCCAAAGCCTGAAGCTGCCTTTATTTCAAGGATGACAGGGCCTGTGACAGTCTTGATGTCCTCAAGTGCCCCACAGACACAGCTGATGGCTTCAGGGGTGGTGCCCCAGATGCTCATCAAAGGGAAAATAAAATTTCCTTGGGAACAGATCAGAACATTATCTTTTCCTGTGCTTCTAGTTCTCGGTGCCTTTCATGGCCTCCTCCAGACAGGTGCAGAATCCTGCCCATTGGACCTTCTCTCCTTGGCACTGCATTTCCTCCCAAGTCCAAACCTGAATTGGACACAGATTCAAATAGGAACTGAGTAGCTTCCAGATGTTCCCCCTCAAGAGTTTTGCATTCCGTTGCTCTTTAGCGGAAACAACGAGGAGCCCTCCATAACTGCTATGTTGCCTTGAAGCAGGTAACACAGACTTGCCCTATTTGAGAAACCAGGTTCTTACAAGAACCTCTTACACGTGAAACCTCTCCATAATTCAGTCTCAGATTCATTCTCAGAACAATACCTTTCAGTATCGAAAACTAAATGTAGAAAAGGTTAAAAATTCACTGCCTCAGTGACACTCTCTGTTAACAAGACATTCCTCCATCACACCATCTATCCTTCACTCTTACTTTAACCCTGTGATAACCGTCAGAAAGTGCCTTACTGCTGGGATCTTCTGCCTTCATTAGATTGCTAATAGGCTCCTACCATGCTTATAGAAGCTACTACTACTGCTTGGCTTAGTTTTGAATAGCATGCAGAGCTCTTTATTCAGTTTGCAGTCAACAAACATTTATGGAAAGCTAGTCATTACGTTTGGTTCCTGAAACTCCAAGATAAATAAGAAATGCTCCCTGTTGTTAAGAATCTCACAGTCTGGTTGGAGAGATAAATAGTAAATAAAGACTCTCCCATGTGATAGGTGCTGAAATGGAGGTATGTACAACATGTAGCCAGGGGAACGAGGAAAGAGTGCCCACCTGCGTGTGGAGAGGCACCCAAGCTGGGTCTAATAGTCTGAAGAATGAATTGCAGTTTACCAGATGGATGTGGGGGAGGGGAAGGAAAAAGGGAATCATAATCAGGAAAAAAGCAAGAGCGTTTACAGTTTCCAAAGTCAGGAGATGTCATCAAGCACCAGCCAGATTCAGAGGACAGTGGTTCAGTGTGGCTGGAGCGTGGTGGTGGAAAGGGAAGCCTGAGGGATGAGACTGGAAAGTGGGTAGGAGGCAGATCACGGAGGACCTTGCATGCTGTGCAAAGGAGTTTGGACTCGATGCTGCAAGCTTGAGGAAGCTTTGAAGAGTTTTAAGTAGATTTATATTTTAGAAAAAGAGCACGCTGGTGACTGTAGAGATGGCTGACTGAGAAGAGGGAGCTCAGGTCAAAGGTGAAAACCTAGGCTCTGAACTGTGTAGTGGAGGTGGTCGTGGAGAGGCGAGCTACTTGGTAGTGTTGACATAAATATTGACATTTGCATAATGCCAGCATATCTTGGCCCAGGGCCTAATCCTTGCCTTCTAGGAGAAAGGCTGATGTGTTGTGTGGGACCAAATTTCAGGCCAACATACATCTTTATGGGAGCTTCACCAGGACCTCCGTGTGAATCTGACCTCACTCTGAGATGCTACCTACTGGTCTCTAGAGACGTGTATCTCCTTCTCCCTTAATGGACTTGCAGAGTGGCAGGCAGATAAGGAGAAGACATTCTCAGTGTCCTGCTTTTCTCTTCTTTCACCTGAAAATGAAACAATTTCTTAATAATGTCCGCCTAAAGTCAATCACTGCCCCAATTTCCTATCATTTTTCTATTGCTTTTTCTAAGAAGAAGTTCCAAGCCATTGAGCTGAACTGCAGCTTATGCACAGCCGGGTGTTGAAACAATTCAGTGTATTCATTCCTTCTTTCTGAATTAGAGTTCACCATAAGTGTGCTTTTCTCTTGTTCACTTTGGGCTGCCAGGACAATTTAAAGGAAATTTTCAACAGCTTATGTTTCATGTACCACGTTCTCTTTTGCAAATGGAAGGGTATGCGTGGGTGTGTTTAAGTCTTCTCTATATTACTTTCTGGAGGAAGGTTTAGAAGATGAGCAAGACAAGGAACAGGGACCTATTAGAAGCCCAGGTCCCCCCAGTGACCTGAGAGCAGAACGTAGGCTGGTGATCAGATGGTCAATTATGTGTTTGTCAAAACACAGTGGGCTGCATTCCAGACTGCCAGCTTTGGAGGCCCAGCTTCTGCCAACCAAATGTCATCTGGGAACATGCAACACTGGGCACTGTGAAGGAGTTTGAAATAGACCATGCCACAGCCAACCTACTGCCAGTCTTATAGCACCAATATGGCATGCACAGCCGGGCCCCATGTTTCAGAGCTCAGGAATTCACTGTACTAAATTCAAGAGGTCAGATGGGTTCATGTTTTCAAAGCCTATGTTCTCTGCTTTGAACATTGTGACTTGCTCCTCAGCGATTTCCAAGTGATTTTTCCAGTCACATCTCTGTGGAAACCACTCTTTTTGTGATGGTTATGAGAGCCTTGTAAATGTCCCAGAGGAGAGAAAAAAATAAACTTGCTCTGACAATGACTGTGATTCCGACAGAGGGATTCCAACTCTTAGGAAATTACATTAAAGGTGCATAGCTTTTAAAATATCAGGAACCACCTTGGCAACTTATAAAAAGCAGAAGGGCTTTGCCTATTTTATAAAGTGATTTGCATATACCTGCATAAATAATGTCCCCACCTGTACTTTTATGCATTTAGGTTGAATAAATTAAATTCAGTGATCTTTAAAATATTCACTGTCTTTCATTGCTCAGATACCATTTTCAGGACCCTTCCTCCTCATTTTTTTCCTATGGTAGTAGTGGCTATTTTTTCAATCTTTTGACTCGTTCAGAGAATCAAAACATTCTGCAGACCAGTCTATCACAGCCAGGAGCGTTACGTCCCTCTGCTTGCATTTCTCTTAGCCTTTCTACCTATCAGACCATGAGTTCCATATGCTTTTCATAAAAGAAAATGGGGGAATATATTACTAAAAGGAAAACACAACACATGATAGGATTAAGCTCCACTGCCTATATCTATATCCAGACCTGCACAGATATGCATCTCAAGGACACACTTAAATTAACCTTCTCTTTCTTTGGCCACTGCCACCACCCCTTCAGAAACCATCCAGTCACTAAGCCATATCAATTGTAACCTGGGCCCTCAAATCAAAGCCTGGTCATTAGGCCAGCCTCAAGCACAATCATCCCATAAGATATTATTAAGCACTAACTATATGCAAAGAGCCATCTTTAGTTGGGAGTTAAAACATAAATCTAGATGTTGCCCTTGCTTTCTCTTAAGCAACTGAAAATTGCGTTAGGAAAAGAAGTTATACTGTTGAGTGTTCTGTATGCATATGAGACAATAAATGACGATTCCTAAAGGAATGATAGAGACCAGTAAGTGCTATGGGATTTCATTCATGAAAGAGAGCCTTGAGGACTGGAAAGCTTTATGTAAAATGTTATTTAGCTGGGTCTTGAAAAATGGCTAGAATGTAAAAAAGATGAAGAGTAAAAGAATAATATTCCAAGCAAAAGCAGAGCCTAAGTGCTGGAATCTTTGAGGGCGTCCAATAATAGTTCTGTTCTTCCCCCACTCAAATTCTAAACCCATCGAAAAATAAGGCAAAAGAACTGATAGCTGGGGAACCAAAATTTTTGATAAAGGCTGGGTTGAAGGATGTAGTATGAGAGGTAAGATGGACTTAACCAATTCCCTTCCCTCCAATGTAAACCTTGGAAAAGCTCTCCCAAGGAAAAACTTAGATCAGCATAAGCACAGTGCTTTTCCAGGTCACTGACTCCCACTAGTCTAAGTAGGAAAGGAAGGAGAAAGAGGCCAAAATCCTACACTTACAAACTCTGACAGATCAATTCCACCTAACTGAGAAACATGGACCAAGGGCTGTCTCACCAACAGAATGATTCACCTCCTTGGAGAAGTAGAAGTATAAGGAATGAGGCAAGAGACAAGGAGTATTTAAAGAACTTCCCTCTGGAAACTAGAAACGGAAAAGAGGCATTCCTACCAATCCTAAGATCAACAGACTGGAAAACAAGAGGAGGAAGTCCTGAGTGAGAGGAAAATGGGAGCCAGAGCCAAGAGGCCAAACAAGGCTCTCATTGGTCTAAGGGACATCCCTGGTGTTGAAACCAGTAGTCATAGAATTATCAAAGGTCTAAACTGAGGATTCCTTTTGGACTCGCAAAGTTACTAGAGTCAGAACCCTGAGGAACACGCAATAAATGAAGATAATAGACTAAAAGTTAGGTAAAAAAGAAATACAAAAACTCTTATCTTTTGTTAAGCTAATAATAACAATAAGAATAACAATCGCATTTGTTGAGTGCTTGCCCTGCCGTAGGCACTAGAAAGACACTTTTAATCACTATCTGATTTAATCTTTAAAACTACTATTATTAAGTAGGTGCTGTTATATTACTATTGGGCAAAACTGGGTAAATGGTATACCAGATCTCTCTCTATTTTCTCTTACAACGTGCATGTTAAACTACAATAATCTTGAGATTAAATGTTAAAAAAAGAATCAAGCTAGCTTCATGGTGGCAAATGGTTTAGAAGGAGCAACAGTAGGAGGCTATTGTAATAGACCAGACAAGAGACAGACTAGGATAGTGACAATAGGAATAGAAGAAAATAAATGGAACTGAGAGAGAATTCAGAAGGAACATATACAGAATTTTCTTATGGGTTAGATGTGAGAGATGAAGGAAAGAGAAGTGGCAGCTATGAGTACTGGTTTTGTGCTTATAAAACTGTGCGGAGGACAGTACCATTCATGGTTACAGGAAACACCAAAGGAGAAGCATGGCCAAGGGAAGGTTATTTGAGATGTCTAGTGTGAGGTGCTTTTATAGAGATAAGTGGGCATATTGAACAGGCAGTTAAATATATGCAACTGGAATTCAGAAGTGAAGTGACGGCAAATGAAGCTGTTGGCATGGATGATATTGCCTGGGGACCAGGTTAGATTGAGAAGAAGGCCCATACTGGGACTGAAGAACTCTTAATATTTAATCAGCTGGTAGAGAAAAATGAGGCTATGAAATGCCCTCAGAAGGAACAGCTGAGAGGTAGTGGGAAAATCAGAAAACGTTGGCGCAGAAGCCAAGAGAAGAGAGGGTTTTAGGGAGTGGGCAGTGTGAGAAGTGCTGCTGAGAGGTCAAGCAAGTTAAGGACTAAAACATGTACATTTATTGTGTTAATTTGGAGGTTACTGGTGACCTTAGCAGATGCTGTTTTGTTGAAATGATGGAAGCAGTAACCTGTTTGTAATGGGTTGAGGAAAAGAGTGAGAGGAGGTGAAAGAGAAACAGCAAATGTGTATAACTCTTAGAAGTTCTCTTGGAAAGGGAAATGAGCTAGGGTGAGCTCTTGGAATGGGGGAGTGAGATCAAAAGAAGATTTGGAAAAAAGTGGAAATATGGTGTTTTTATATTTTAATTTAAATATTGGTGTTTCCCATATTCTTCAAATGGGAAGAATAGAGAAGAGAGGAGACATCCAGTGTACATCCAGTGTATGGGGTGATTCCTAGTATAAGATTCCTGATAAGGCTAGAGACACAGAGTCCTGAGCATCAGTGGAGGGACAGAAGGAGGGGCATCTCTTCTATTGTTAGAAGAAAGAGGAAGGAAGAGAGAGGGCAGAGGCAAGCCACATGGAGGTTTGGTACTGAGAGGTTTCCCAAATGAAGGCTCTTAGGAGGCAGGGTCCTGCTACGAATAAGCAAGGAGGCAATTTGAGGAAAGTAGGGGTTTAAAATAGTTCTTGGCACAAATGGGACAACAAGTTGACCAGAGAAACACAGTGGGATTATCCTTGGCAGTGTAGAGGGCCTGGTGAGTCTGGTGGGTTAATGTTGATGCCTGTCTGCCTTGTGTGATTTTCTCCAGCAGTTCAGTGACCAAGGTGGAAGCTCAGAGGACATGTGTATTTGAGTTCAAATTGAGATGGGGTTTTACTAGTACAGGGGAAAAGACAATAGGGATTTTAGCTTCTTTTTGGTTCTAGTTGAGGCCAGAATAAAGGGGCAGTAAATGGGCTCAATTCGAATCTCCAAGTATCTAGTGAGCACCTGCATTGCACCAGGCACAGTAGAGAATAAACAGAGATGAATAAGGCACCATCCCTGCCCTCAAATAGCACACTATCTTGGGAAGTGGAGAGTTTGAAGGCTGCCGTCTGGTCCAAAAGCCCAGGAACAGGTGACTAGATAACCTTTGCCAAGACACAGAAACCCACGTCATTCCTTTTCTTTCTTCTGCCTGCTCCTTCCTCCCATCCTGGCACTACCCAGTCATTTTCTCGCTTTCTCAAAAAATGTCTACTTTCTACCTCATTGCTAAGCCTCTAATATGCATCATACATATTCTGGTTTCTCCCATCATCATTTTGCTAAAATATCATCATTTAGGAACAATCAGATCATCTACTTGAAGTGTGGTATTGGTATGATGTGAATTTTCTCTAAAATTTAAGAGCTGGCATCGAACTATACAGAAAGGCTATTTATTTAAAAGAAGGAGGGAGAGAGGAAGAGTGGGTCTGTAAGAGAGAGGAAGAAAAGAGGGAGGGAAGAAAGGAAGAAAGAGTGCAGTGAAGGAAAGAAGGGAAAGAAAGCTAATCAGCTACAGAAGACTTTATATAGCAGCTCATCCTTGTTATTCAAGGGAACACCCGTTTAAGATAAATAGATTAGCCTCCAGTCCTAACTCCATCAGCCTCCAAAAACAGCTTCCAGACCTGGAGACACACCAGAGTACTATAGATTAATTAAATTCCAGCTTCTGGCAACGTATGACAAGATAGGAAGAAGACCTGAAGAAGGTGGAAATTCCTAATTACCAATGGAAGTAGGATTCCTGACTCAGGTTTATTCTAAGCATTATAAAATGGTGGCTTAGAAAGAGGCAGTGGCAATGCCAGCTTTCCTTTATTTGAACACATTGCGTTTTGCTAGATTCTCTTTAGGAAATGACATTAGGGCCATTTGAGTCAAAACTACATTGCAGATACATCTGGGGTAGAATTTGGCAGCTGTTGAGCAAAGCAGCTGTATTTTTTTTAATATTTACTTCTTTCATGATTCTATAATTCACACTTATTGTAAAATATTAAGAAAGTATAGAGTGAGGAGAAAACATCCATAATTCCACTAGAGAGAAACAACTATTATTGGCAATGTTTAGACCACCTTCTAGTCTCTTCTCTGGATTTTAACATAATTGAGCATACATTGTATGTTTAGGGTTGTATCCTGTTTTTAAAATAAATATTATATAATAAGTGCTTACGATGTCATTACAAACACTTTATAAACACCACTGTAATGTCTGAATAATTTCCCGGAATTTACCTAACTATGCCCTAGATATAGATATTTGGGTTATTTCCAGTATTTGAGATTTAAAGTCCTATAAGGTAAGAACTAGAAAACATCACTTGAGACTGCCAAACCTGGAGGAAGTTTGAGGATGGCAGTGATGTCACCCATCAAGAAAGTGGTCAGGCAGTGATGTCACCCTGTTAAGAGAGTTACTAATTACTAATGACTATGAAACTCATGTTTGAATTTCTAAGTTGTTGTTGCAGAGTTTATCTAAACTCTTTCCCTCCCAAAGTAAAAGTTCTAATTTTTATTTCTAAAAAGTATGCATTTAGTTTTGTCCAAATTTGTTACAATGATGATGTATAAAGAAGAAAGTAAGATTCACCCAGAATTTCAATGCCCAGAGATAACCACTATTAACACTTTGGGAAGTATATTTCCATACATATCTATTTACCTGACTCTTTTTCTTTTCTTTCCAAAGTGAAAGGAAAAGCTACTTTCTTTTTCGTAATCTGCATTATCACTCAACATTGAAATAGGTATTTTACATTTAATATAGATCTACAGTATGTTTTTGACAGCTACATGGTACTCCAGTGTACGGATAATTTATTGAATCAATCACTTATTGATGGATGTTTAGGATATTTGGAAATTTTTTTCTAACTAAACAATGCTACAATAACTGTCTTTATGCACATATGCATTTTTTTAAATGCGCTTGCCCGATTATCTCCATAGGTTAAATTTCTAGCAGTGGAACTGCCAAAGTGAAATTTATCTATCGCTAAACTGACCTCCAGTAAAGGTGTATCATATTTTACCTCCACCAACAAAGAAGGAGACTGCCCATTTCTCTGCATCTTCACTAATTTTATAATTGCCAATTTTTGTAATTTTTGCATATGAGTGAATATTTTCATATTGGGGATATGAGATGCTTTTTCCAAGCATGAAACATAAGTCTGAAAACTCAAGAAAAATATATTAAATTGTATTACATGAAAATAAAAATCACTGTGGTAGAAAATATTTTTTTAGAAACTGGGAAAAAATTTGTGACATATCCCTGATGTTTGAAGAGTGGTTATACATCAACAATGAAAAGGTGAATGATGCAATAAAAATTTGGAAGAGCAAAGGCACTCTCCAACATGCCTCTAGTTGTTTAGTCTCATTCCTCCTGAAAAGGCGGTGCTCCTGGAGTCCTGTGAGGCCACCTCGGGAGCTGTTTCCTGTATTCTGATGGCAGCACCCACCCTCCTTGCCCTCCTGGAGAATGTTGTGGGGATCAAAACACTAGTCCAGGACCTGCGGAGTTTCTGGGTCGGGGGCTAATTGTTCACTCACGTGAATGTAAAAATGTTCATCTGAGCTCTGCCATCAGACTCCAGAATCAGTAAATTATTGGGAAGGGAAAAATACACACTGGCAACATTGCCTGATCCATGTCTCCAGGGCAGAATTGACACTATTCTTCTATCAGACGTAGACAGAGATTTCTGGATGTTCTCATAAATAAAGTGCTAGAGGCCATGTCATCAATGTCCTCCACCTTTCCCTCTCTCTCCGATTCCCATGTGTATTACTACATACTTAATGAAATGGAATATTTTTCAGCAACTCCAGGGCAAGTGAAAGATGCCAGAGAGGCAGAAATGCCGCACTGGCAACGTCAGCTCCTGCCTCCACAGCACAAACTGTGACAGGGCGTCTTCCCTCTGTTTGGCATAGGGAGCTTCTGGGTTCTCAGAGTGAGATGCCCAAGTCTTTCAGCGGGGCAGGAGTTGTGCAAAGCTGTTCTGAGTGGTAACTGGAGCACTCCTTCAGCACAAAAAGTTCATTTGCAGATGATAAGGGATGGCATCTACTCCGGGGCAATCTTCCTCCCTCTTTGGTGGAAAACTGTGTGCAAGAAAATCGTGTGTGCCTTAAATCCTTAGTGTCCAGAAAGGAAGCAGAAGAGAGGTAAAACATGTCAAAGATTGTATGGAGGCCTCTTTAGGCCAACCACAAGCTAAGGAGGATTGTAGGAACCAGACCTAGTAAATGGTTTGTTTTCTACCTGAGCAGTCAAACAGCCCCAGGAGGTGTGAGGATGTGGGCACCCTGGCTCTGGTAGAGGCCCCATGGCTGGCTCAGTGACCCAAGGCTCAGAGTGCTGAATGTCTGGCTTTCTTAATGATGCTCTGAGAAAACTTCACATATTATACACCTGCCTCGGCAACATAGCTTGTACCCAGAGGCCAAACGGGGACACAGTGTTGATGATTAACGTTGAGTGTTATTAATTAACAGAATGACTGTTCCTCACGTTCCTTCTCACCCTTTTCTTTTCTTCCCCAAATATGATTGCCTGTCCAAAGCTGGGGAGGGTGTATATATATGGTGTACTTGTATATATAGTACATACACAACCTACTTATTTAGAGAATCTTTCTACTAGGGCACTGGCAGAGGCGTCTTGTTTAAAAAGTCTTTGCAGTGTTAAAACTAAGATTTTTTCTTTCATTAGGTTCTTCGTTTATGCACTCTTTCTCTGGTCTCTTTGTTGTTCCTCATCCCTCCTAGTGTGAGGTTATTGAAGACAAATCAGACATACCTACCTTATCCCAGAGAATCATGTCCAGATATTTATTTCGGATGGGCCACCTTACCTCTCACTTTTTGGTAGACTAAAATGGATTCCACCTTTAGTTCCTCACTATAAATTTCTAGGCTTTTGGCACATGGAACATAATGATCACTTCTAATTTTAAATTAACCCTATATTTTGGCTGAGAGAAGCATGTGTCTCATGACAGAGTTTAAGTAAAATGTACACCCGAATCCTTTAACAATGTCCGTCAGTCTGGTCCTTACAAGCTAGTCAAGGATGCATAATAGAAATAACAGGAAATGTCCAGTTAGAATCATTTTCTGGGATTTTTCCCCTGCTTTTGCCATCATCGCCATGCTTGAATAATGTCCACTGTGCTTTGGCTTCCCCAGTAGGCTCCAATCCTCTACCAGTTTTATAACAGTACCTTTCAGTAAAGATTAGGAAGAATCTTAACACTGTGTACTTTTCCCAAAATGCCTGAAGTATCTGTTGATAGGGTGTCTGTATACTATCTGTCCATTTACTTATAAAGAATCAATTTCTTCATCATCTCATTACCACCAATCATCAACATCAGTCATCTAGAATAGGTACAGAGGCCAGCCAACTCACAGTAGGCTGTGTGCTCACCACTCCACCCCGACTCTCTGATATACCTAGGAAAAGAGTGTTAGCAATGTGCACTAACATCCAGAAAACTGCTTCAGAGTTCTGAATTCTGGTGCAGAAATCCAGGAGAAATCTTATTGGCCACTGTTATTTGGAATTTTTCCCTTTTACCCAAACAACAAAGAACTACAGTCAAAACACTTAGAAGAATTCCTTTTGCACCCTTCTGGTGTTGGATTCTAATTTATTCCTTCTTAGAAAATGGAGGGTTACATTTAAATTCCAGATAAATGCTTTCGCCTAGTAAGAAATGAATGTATAATTTTTGACTAGTGTGATAAAATGATCTTTCATGAAGTGCAGCATCGAAGACTCATTGCCACCCCAGTCATGGCCAAGAGATGGAGGCCTTCTTTAGAGATGAGACAAGAGCTCTATGGGTAGCCCTCCAAATGGATGCAGACTTTGAGACAGGAAGGGATGCAACTAGAAGCCAGAAGAGCTGTGTGTACATTAATAGCACCCAGCAGCCACCCTAAAATGAGTTAGACTTTAGTTAAGAGGGAATCAAAAATCTGCACTATAGATATTCATCCATTTCTAGAATTGTGCAGGGTTTTAGTGTCTTTTCATCTCTTAGCTAAATTCTGTTTGTAGGAATAACTTGATCTAAGAAGAAAGATTTCCCCATACAGCAGTCAGATTATTTCATGGCAACAGTACATCCCTTGGCAGCCCACACTGACTTGTGGACCAGCCTGAGGATCCAGGGAAAACAGACTGAGTGACCCAGAGGGACAGAGTCAGGGCCAGCCGTGGACATGAATCTTTACCATCTTCCAAAAGCTACCCCAAATCAGCCATGTATTTCTTTTCTCAACAATAGGCATTGGAAAACTTAAAGATCAAAATTCCTTTTAAGGCCTGAGCTATTGATGTATTTATATAGAGATTATTTCTAGGTCAGCCACAGCTACCTTTGTCTGTGGCTCAGGACCTCAAAGCATCCCATACTCATATGCACGCATGGTCTATTGGTGTGGGCTTTCCCCTGCCTATTAGACGCATTACAAACTTGCTTTTAATGGGGCCTCTCTGCATTCCAGCAGAAATATTTCTGGAGCTCTCCTGGCTCCCACAACGTTTGCTGGGTGCACATTTAATATGTTTTAGCTTTACTGCCTGAAGATGGAATCAGGGACATCTACCTGCACATGACAGTGCTTTGGCTCTTGCAGCTGCAGAACTTAATGTATGTATCAGTAATGAAAATCTTAATTAAGAAAGCTGCATCATTGTCCATGAACACTCATTTTTCTCCCCCTGCAAAGCCCTTTGTGTATTGCAGTATATACCTGGTCCAGACAGACAGAGCCCTCGAAGAGCTTGTCTGGCAGATCTCCTCTTGATTATTAACAGCTAGAGAATGACAAAGTCTCGCTCTCCTTTTGTCTTGAAGCTGAGGCTTGGAACAGCAGAGCACACAATGTACTGTAGGGTTTGTTTGTGTTTTTTTAAACTTGCTTTTATTACGTTGGTGGGTTTAAAAATCCGACAGTGTTGATCAAAACTAATTTAGGTAACTTAGAGTTGCCAAAACACTAGCAGATGCATATTTACACATATACTCTCAGAGAAATGTAATTTTCCATATAGAAACAATGCACAAACCTAAGAAGGGACCATTTTAAGCTGCCTGCCCATGTTTCCAACGCCTTTGGCCTCTGATGCCTGAAGCCTGCCGTGTTCCTGCTTATGTGAACACACCAGTTCCTTCTTTCCCTGCACCAACGTGTGCATGCCAATTTGTCATGTGCAGAGAATAGGAAGCTTGGAAGGAGGGAATAACTTTAGGCAACTATCTACCCAGAAATAACTGAGAGTTCTTAAAAAGGTCTTTTGAAAAGGTGGCCGATAATTATGTTTAAGAAACAATGTCCAATTTTAATGCCTTAATAACGCCCAAATCGTAATACCCAAAATAAAAAGTTAATTCATTTAACATTCTCTTAAAAGCCTCAAAGCCTTTCACTCTTAAAAAGTAGCAACTCCTCCTATTAATTTCATGACCTTGAATCATGACCTATAGCATAAGGAGAGAGACTGGTGTCTCATCTATTTGTGTATCATTCAATCGTCTGCATTTTCTAAGTCTCTGGCCTACAGTGTTAACCATTTTCTAGAAAATCCATGTAAATAATTGAATTGGGCTGTAGCCATATGCTTACATAATACTTTCTACTGGAATAGAAGGGCACGCCCACCTAAAGTTCTGATAATAAGTATTTAGGACCTGTCTTCTTCCTGTCCATATTCTGTCCTCATCAAGAGGGGAGCAGACGCACTGTCTCTCATAATACTAGTGTGATCTGTTATTTACTCTGCTTCTTAGAACTTAACATGCTTTAGCTCATTTATTTTCAAAATCACTGTAAAGCAGGTAACAGTCAGCTTTCTGCATATCTGTAGCACAAGAAAATGTGTGTAAATATTCTCTATGTATCATGCAAGTTGTGAGGAAGACCTTATTAAGGGAAAATTATTTTTGAATATCCTGACATTAAAATCTCATGGTTGCACTCAACATTTTAAATTAAGTTTACAGATGAAAAGTAAATAAAAATAGACTTATGGTTGCATACTAGAAGCATAATAAGGTTAGAAGGGATGCTATCAGGGTTCTTGGTTGCTAGATAGGAAACACTGTGAACAAGTTATTTTACTCTGGAAGATTCTCCTTTTCAAGAACCATCTGGCCAACTCTG
Organism: Equus quagga; assembly: GCF_021613505.1. Lineage (NCBI taxonomy): Eukaryota > Metazoa > Chordata > Mammalia > Perissodactyla > Equidae > Equus > Equus quagga. The sequence continues at coordinate 16,437,401 of NC_060270.1, read as the reverse complement.
CTATAAAGCAACTGGAAGTAATTGGCCTCGAAATATGTTGCAGGTATACACTGTGATGCATAGAGGAGGCTGTCAGTAAATGTTTGGAGAATGAACAAATTAATAAATTATGAATGAATAAAGGAAGGAAGGAATATTGTTGGTGTTTCGAAGACTAAACCAGAAGATTGGGTACTTCTCTTAATTTTGGAAAGCCCTTGGTTAGAAGTTTGAAGTGTGTTGGATTTCCAGACCTTGATCTTCAACTTTCCAAACAATAAAATACTCAGTAGGATTATGAAGATTCTTGAGGTTTACTATTTGGGGAGATCAGTTACTTTCTGCCTCTGGAACACACGCACACACACACATACACACACACATATATATGTAAGTGTGTATATATGTACATATACATACATACATCCTTATTTAAATGATATATATATATCCGTGTACGTATGTAAACAACCACTGAATCACAATGTAAAACATACTTCTTACTGTGAGTTGTGAATAAAAATGTTTGAACCACCCCCCCCCAAAAAAACATTGCAGTAGATCAAGATAATCTCTTCTCTCATTCAGCATATCTATGATTTGCTTAAAATTGAGGAGTGACTAGGCCCATTAAAAATGGCAGGTGGCAGGCCTTCTGATGATTTACCCTCGTCTCTGCCTCTCTGCTGATGCCTCAAGGGGTTTCCTCATCATTTTTGTGCAAGAAATGCCATATGTTTTATCAACTTTGGCCCGGTCAACAAGCTGAGGAATCAAGCAGGTTTAGGGCCAAGAACTGCCATGGAACTGGAGTAAAAGGTATTTTGAAAGTATACTATCTGACTACAAGGATGCTCTTCATTCAAACCTGGCCACCCTTTGCTCTCACGTGGATATATGTCCACTAGCAGTGTGATAAGTGATCCTGTCAGCAAACATGTGCATCAGTGGTCCTCTAGAACCTCATATTTATGTTAGTGCCTAATGAGATGTTCATAAAGCAGCATACAGTTTGTTATATTTAAATGCCTATGACTTCCTTATTTCAAAAGCAAGTACCTTTAAACACAGAAATAGCATTTCTCTATATGCAAACCTCTATACATAAAAAGGTTTACGTTTTAAAACAAACATGTTTTTGAGTTTTATCCAAATTCAAAAAAAGCATCTGAAAAATTTAACAGCTGAAAAACACTTTCTCCTTGCTGGGAAAACTTAAACCTTGCTAGGCTTTATGCAACTTAAAAAAAAAATCGCTTCTGTGCTGAGAACTAGCATGAGAAATCTCAGCATGAAAGGTTGTTGGAATTTTTTTCTTCATAGAGCTAAAACCAATCGTTAGTTTTAGAGTGATGCTGCAATATGCATATGCTTTGTCAGGAACAAATATGATTTAATTTCAAGGGCATCTTCAACAAAAATTAGGGGGGGAATGATAAAGCCTACTTAAGCAGTGATCCAGAGTCCGAAAGCAAAGGTTGAGGACGTCGTTGTCCCATCAGATCTAGACACACTGCTAAGGCTGAGCTGGTTGTTACTACTTGAAAAGCCGAGAGGTATTTGTATTGTCTCTGTCTCACCCAATCCTTACTTACTTGTGAGCCAAGAGGATCTCACAAGGAGAGTGCTGTTCTGTGATGGAGTCCTGGACTGTGTTTTCTATTTGTTTCAGCCCTTCAGTAAATGGTCTGTTACCTGCCATTATGACCTGCATGCATTTGCTGAGCAGCTTTTCAAATCAAAACAAATTACGTGGCTGTGTTTCTAGAAAGCTGAACCATTTTCAAGATAGTATGGAATTGGAAGCACACATAGACATGTCCATGCAATTGGATGTTTATCCTGGACACATATGTTCAGGCATATTCAGGAAATAGGAAAAAAGAAAATAGACTGGACAATACAAATATGGAAATACAGCCTGGTCAAACATTGGCAGCCCGTGCTCCTAACTGTGCACCCATGTATGAGTGACTTTGTAAAGAAAGCCCACACTCAAGCATACTACTCTTAATACTCTCCTGGAAATAGGGAATGCAAAGTAATTTTTCAATATCATACTGGCCACCTTTGGAGTGTGATGCTTTGGGTAGTGACTTAGAGGCCATGGATGGGAGAAGACACAACAACATCCATCCATTATTTACAGGGTAATTTTTGAGAGAAACAAGTCCTTCCTTGAAGACAGGCTTAGATATTTCAAGACCTCCTCAGAAAATTTTTTCAGCACCTTCTGTGCTCCAAATTGAGGCAGTTTGCATCATGTTTCAGTATAACTGAGTAACAGGCTGGCAAATTCCCTGCTTTCCTGTTCACCAAAATCCAAAATAGAACTCACAAAAACTCCCTCTTTCAAACTCCCACCCCACAAAAAACACCCCACGGCGGCCCCCCAGGGAGGAACAGCCTAGTAAAAAGCAACCAGTAAATAGAGCCAGCCCTGGAAGATACATTCCCAGCTGTAACTGGAGCGCTGTGCTGGGGACTGTGAGCCTGCGAGAGCTGGCACGTTTTTATAATACAGATGCGTAAACGCGCTGTCTGAGGCAGAGGAGTGGCAGCATCTCCTTTGCTGTTTCTTGTCTGGAATAAGTTGCCCAGGAGGAGCCTCCCCAGACCCAGAATAAAAGACCTGATTTGCCATCGGACTCTTTTTTTTTTTCAACTGTGACCTCCTGCAGCTTTATTTTTCATCAGGTTTGCAAAAAACACTTTTGTCAGACTTCCACAGCATTTTCCAAATTCAGACTTTCACTGTCTGTTGTCGTACTCACACATACACACATATGCACACACATTTACGGGTTACATATTTAAAGCGAAATATGTAAATATGGACCACTTTAAAGGTTTTCTAAGGAGCTTGTATTCATGTGTTTTTGATAACGAACTATTTTACAGTGAACATAAGATAATCAAACCAATGGGAAATCATTGTTCCAAACCAAGTCAGATATTAACTTTTGGGACCATGTGATATACATTTTTAAAGAACAGTTTATTTTATGGAGTACCTCTTTTTCTTCTCTAAAATTATTTTCTAGAATAAAATTTTTAAAATTAATAATACTGATTAAAGTGAAAAGAAGGAAAGCTGTGCTCCAACCAGAGGTCCAGTTAAACTTACAAAATTGGGCCAAAATTTTGTCCAAAATTCAAATCTGATCTCTGAAGGATAAAGATTAGAAATGCTGAGGTCTGTGCAAAAGAGCTCGCTGTCCAAAGGCCATTTCCAACAGCTCAGGAAGAATTCCAGGGGTTCAGACCTGTGTTTGACAATAGGCCCTGCCTGTTCTGACGTCCTTTGGGACAAGTTAATTAATTTTTAAGCTTCAATTTCCTTAGTTATAAAATAAGAATAGTAAGAGTAATTGCTTCAGAGAACTTTTGTGAAGATTAAATGAGATAATACACGTGAAGCATTTGTAAAGCCCAGTATCAGCCACGTAGGAAATACTCCATACTGGTAATTATTAATCTAAACTATTTTGACATTGGCAATATCTTTGGAATAAGTGCCTAAGCTGGAGATGAAGATGATGCACACTTCAGTGTGTTATTTCTGGCAGGTCTCTCAGTTTACATGTGATGATTTCTTGTAACCACAACACCCATAATTATGCAAGCAGCATTTTGTTTTCTCAAGGTGCTAATTATTACCTACTAACAGTGTGCCAGGCACTGTGGAAGGCATTTCATGCACATCATCTCACAGGATCCTTACAACAGCCTTTTAAGTTGCCATTATTATACCGATTTTTCAGATGGGGGAACTGAAGCTTACCCACAGTTACCTAACCGGGTAATAATGGAGTCAGACTTTGAACCAGGCAGCTAGTACTAAACTCTGAGAAAATAATTGCAAATAAATAGAAACCATTGTACACAAGATGTTTATCATAGAAAACATATTTTTTTACTTTTTCACTGTAGACATTTCAAACATATAGAAAAGTAGAAAGAAGGTCATAGTGAACCCTTATGAGTTCCTCACTCAGCTTCAACAAATATCAGCTCATGGTAAATCTTGTTAAACATACCCACATTATAAAACTGGAAATAAGCTATATGTTCAACTCTAGGGGACTGGTTATTATTATGACATATCTACTAGACAGACTTTATGAGCCACTGAGATGTTTCTGAAGAGCTTATGATAACCTGGACAATTTATGCTACATATTAATTAAAAGGCAGCATACATAATTATACATATTGTATAATCATAACTATTTTTTTAAATAATACATTGTGGATCTTGGAAATCTAAGATTTTTTAAATTTTGTTTTACTACTTTCCTATATTTCCTAAGTTGTATATCATAAGCATATTTTATTTTAACGATATAAAAATTATTTCTCTAATATTCAGAAAAATAAACAGGCATACTCACATGTAGAGAGAGGGCTTACTTATCAGATCTCACTATGGAAATCAGCTTATGTAACAGAATATCCCATATAACAGAAGTTTATCTCCTCTTAATTATCAAAATATATTTTTTATTTTATTAATATTTTTGATGTACAACAATTTAAATTTATATGCATATCCAGCTTTCTTAGAATATACTTACTATAATCCAAACTTTTCTAAATGACTTTAGGTCATCATCTTAAACAACAATTGTGTTGTGTTTCTACCGATGCTGATGGGGATGTGGAAGTATAAAAATAATGCTGTACATTTGAATATTGCTTTGCGGTTTCCAAGCAGTTCCATGTGGCATTAACCATTTTGTCCTAAGTCTATAAGATTATTTGCTTCTCTGCTTATCTACCCCTAGACTTCTATAATATTTTTAGTTCTTGCGTCTTCTTTTTATAGGTTTTATTTATCTTTAACTATCAAGTTACTTCTCGTCGTGCAAGCCTCCATTCCTTCTCTAATGCACTACTTCTAATCTGTTTTGGGCTAAGAAAACAAACAACCAACATTGTTTAGGTCACATACAAAGTCCATGCATTCACTTGATAAATATTTGTGAGCAGTACACTGTGTACTCAGCCCTGGAGAGGATACACAGACAAACAAGACACCAATCCTGCCCTCAAAAAAGCTTTAATTTAACAGCAGAGCTGAGACATTGCCTACCTCGCTCAAATCCACAGTAGAAGGTGATATGCTCTATGACGGTAGTATACAGATAAAGTTTTATTGGCGTTCAGAAGAGAGCTAGCTGGGGGCTTTACCAGAAGAGGTAACACTGGATTTGGACCTCAAAAGGCAAGGAGGACTTGAGCACACAAAGATAGAGAAAAGAACATTCTGAAACTGTGAGCAAAGCCCCGAAGAATCAAAGGATAAAGACTTTCCATAGAAGTTGTTGAGTTTAACTACAGCGTGGAGTGTGTAAAGGCGAGTGGTGGGAAATAAAGTGGTAAGGAAGATTGGGACCAGAAAGTGAAAGGGCCTGATTACCAGGCCGAGGAATTTGGACTTTATTCAGTAGACACGAGGGAGCTATTGCAAGTTTTTAGTAGGAGAGGAGCATAATCAGAGCTGAGCCTCAGAAAGATTGATCTGGCAACACTGAGTCAAATGGATTGGGGTAAGGAGAGGCGAGAGGACACAGATCAGGTGGGAGACTAGCCCCACAGTCCAGGACAAGGCAGCAGGGCCCTAAGTAGGGCAGGGGCAGAGGGAACGACCGAGCCGGGGAGCTGATTTATGACACTTGGCAGAAGGAGAATTAATCCATTATATTTGGGGAGCAAGGGAGAGGAAGGCACCAAAGACATCGCTACGATTTTGAACCTGAGTGGGGCCGTAAACACAAGCAGAGGGCATCAGAGCAGGAGCAGGTTTGGGAGGGGAAAGCAGGACTTTCATTTTGAACACGCTGAGTGAAGGTGCTGACCCGCTCCACTGGGCTTTTGGAGACGTGAGACTTCAGTGCCGCAGAAAGGCCAGGCTTGGAGATGAAGAGTTTGAGCCATCTCTGTCTCAAAGACAAAGAACACGGAGAGGCAAGAGGCAGAGCGTATCAGAGAGATGTCAGGGATTTGTGGGTGGTCTCCTTCATGCCAGTTTTGGCTGCTTGCAGGTGTTTTTCACTTTCTTTCTGCTCTTAACCATATGTGGAATACCACATAAATGGCTTGCAGATAAGTGAATTATTGCTTTATACATACAAACATAGAAAATATATTCTAAAGTAATGCAGTAATTTGGAATATAGCTTAGGGGGTCAATTTCACATTATCCACAATCTTTATCTTCACATATAATATATTCCTGTGTGACCTAAGAGAAGTCACCGTACCTCTCTGGATCTCAGATCTCTCACCAATTCAATGAAGAGTTGATTAAGATCCTTGGTCCCCACAACTGGTTGCAGGTAGCCAAAACCTAGATTGTATCAGAATCACTGGGGAAGGGAGGGGTGAAGACCAAGGCTCAGGAATCTGTATGTTTTAAACCTCCCTAGGTGATTCTGATGTGCAGCCTGAGTTGGTAACCACTGGGGTAAGCATTCCAGCTCTTAAATTCTAAAGTGTTATCAATATTTAGACAAAATATGGTTGGTTTTTTTTTGCCACAACTCACAAATAAGAAAATATATCCAAAATGGCAAATTTACTGTTAAATTCAGTTCATCTATGACAAAATTCTCCCCCCTCCCCTTTAAGTTAGGAGTGAGATATAAAGTGTGTTTTAAAAGCACTATAATTTAGAAATCTCCTGTGATGTTATAAAATGTGAACGATATGTGTTGGGGGGAAGCTGTAAGGGGAAGAAAACCAGGGAGATTGAGACCGTGTACATACACAGCAGGCTGGGCTCTGGCCACATCCGGGGACTATCCACATACCCATAATTCGCCCATGCCTGTGCTCTACAGTTGGTTTTAATGCCCCAGCTGTGCTTGTTGAGGCGTGTGGTCCTTGTGCTGCCTTTGATTGTACCTGTCAGATTGTACATGTAAGCCTTTCAGAAGTACCTGTGCAGACTGTCTTAGTCCATCCAGGCTGCTGTAACAAAATACCACAGACTGGCTGGCTTATAAACAACACAGATTTATTTCTCACAGTGCTGGAGGCTGTAAGTCCGAGATCAGGGTGCCAGCATGGTCAGGTGAGGGCCTTCTTCGGGGTCACCACTTCTCTTTGTATCCTTACATGGCAGAAGGGGCTAGGGAGCTGTGTGGGACCTCTTTTATAGGAACACCAATCCCATTCATGAAAGCTCCACCCCCATGACCTAATCATCTCCCAAAGGCCCCACCTCCTAACACCATCACATCGGGTGTTAGGGTTCCAACATGTGAATTTTGGAGGACATATACGTCCACACCATAGCACAGAACCAGCACAGGTCTAGAGTGGAAAATAAGAGTCAACTGAGATTCCAGTGGGGGCCGATGAGCATTCTCATTAACGGGCTTGTCTTTGACATACCTGTCTGTTTGTTTTTCACCACACGTTTCATAATTTAACTTTTACATAGCTCCATTGTTACAGCATTGCCTCAGCATTCATAGGACATGCTTTCTGAAGGCCCCATAGAATCTAGAGCATGCTGTACTGGGCCACACAGGTGGGAAGAAGGAGAGGACTGAGGTATCAGTTCTTTCTTCACTTTCCATATTCTTTCTCCACTTTCCATATTTTTTCTCCCTTCCTCCCATTGAGGAAACAGTTTGCTGAACTCGACAGGTTGGGCTGGATTAACCTAGACTGGAGAAACAAGTTGGAATTTGGAAAATCTGAAAGTTTCTAACTTCCAAGCTAATTTTGACATCCCATTTGCTCAACAAGTATTTATCGAGGAGCTGCCTCTAAGTAGGGCATTCTGCTTAGTATTTACATCAGAAATTAGCATCCAATTGTGATTTTGATTGCGCAGTGGCTACTACTAAAATTCTAGACAGAAGTGCAAAGTAGAAATAATGATGATGATGCTGGTACTTTACATTTATATAGACCTTGACAGTATTTTCACAGAATTCTCTTTTTCTGACCCTCCCACTCCCCTAGGGAAATCCTCCTCTCATCCTTATTGTGTCTCCACCCCATCGCCTTTTCTTCCACTCTTCAGCTCCACATTCATCCATTCTCTTTCCCCAGTCAAACTGACTTTAATTACACTCAGTTAGGTGGTCTGATAACCTCATTCAAGTAATTTACCCCACGGTGTGAATGAGGTCTAACCCTCTTGGAGAAATTTGTATTTTAAAAAAGAAGCTTGTTAGACATCTGAGTTTTTTCCCCTCCAGTTAGTGACAAGTGAAGAGAGATGTTTTTGAGTAGAGCTCTCAGACACATCCTCTTTGCCCTCTGTCCCCAAACACACAAAGCTTTATTTGCATATGTAAAAGAGAATAACATAGGAAATCAGCCAAGCAGCCCAATTTATCTATCTGCCACCCCCCAGATATTCTCCCTCTCTCTCTCTCAGCTCTGCATGTTGCTATACTTTCAATGTTACATAACACTCCTGTGTATCAGACACCTGTGGCCTCCACCATCCCAGAGCTACCACCTTAGTCCCTAATCTGTTCCCACTCCAAATCCTGAGTCTTGGCTCTGTCTTCTATTTCTAATGTTATAACTACTCCTGAAATTCACCTCTTTAGATTTTGTTCCCCTACTTTTGGAGACAGTTTAGTAAAGTGAGTGAAGCGTAAGCCCTGGAGTCGATGTCATTTACTCAGCATGTGCACGTAGGCGAGTGATTTATCATCTCTAAGCCTCTGTTCCCTCATCTGTAAAATGGTCATATTGTGAGGATTAAATGCGGTATGTAAATAGGATCAGGAACGTTTTGTTAAGAGTTCAATGCATGTAGTTACTTTATTAATATTATTTATTATCCCCATCCACCTCAATAACTTTGATTCAGATTCCCTGTACTGGTTCCACCTTGAAGCATCTATTTCTTGAATATTCTATGCTGGTCAGAACTATTTTCCTCAACCTGACCTTTTTAGCTACAGTTTATACACAAAGTAGATAATGACAGAGACCATGTTTTCTGAACAAAGACAGGAGGTAATTTTATAAGTACAAGCACATTTGTGGGGACAATAAAAGGCAAGATTTGAAACCAGGGCTGTTCCAGGAAATCAGAGACTTATGGCTTCTGTACCTATTCTTAGAACGTGAATTTTAGACCCTGGATGAAGATGAATTCCAGAGTCACAAGGTAGTGCTAAACATAATTAAGAATGTGACCTCTCTGATAACCCATTGTATTAAGAAAGCAAGGTTGATTACACAGGGAGAAGTTGTCTACATTTCAGGGAGGTCTTTTTCTGCCCCCAAAAGAGAAAGCCGAGACTTTGAAGTCAGATCTGAGATTGCATCCAAACTCCACTGCCTAAAATCCATGGACAAAAAGACTCCAAGCCCCCATCATCAATCTGTCACTGATCAGGAAACTGAGGCTCAGATAAATAAAATAATTTGACCGACATTAATGATACCCATCTTGCAGACGTATTATGAAGATTAGAAATTATGTACAAAAGACTGGCGTATTGTTTGGTCTAAATAAATATATTTCCTGGAAATTTGGAGCCAGGTTTCTCTTCAAGATGAAAAGGGACTCAATTTATGCGCACCTTCCATATAACCAAGCTCTATATTTAAATACAAACAAAGACCTATCGAGTGACTCTAGAAAGTGGAAATAAACATTTTCCACATTTACATTTTTTAACCCAAATTTGTCCAATAAGTCTTTCCAGATAGACAAGTTGGTTATAAACGAAGTACCTTTTCAACATTGATTTCTAAAAATGAAATTTTCAAAGGATTCTCAATGTACTTGAGCAGTATAGCAGTGTCTTTTGTTATCATGTAAGGGAAACGTAGGGTAATCTGAGGCTGTGCCATTAAAAAAATGATCACTAAATATTTTATGGAGAAATACGGAGGCACTTAGTGAAACCTCACAAAAAACAGACTCTACATTTCGATATATTTAATGCCGTATTTCCAAATAGAAATATTACTCTTATCTAAATAAATCTTGAACATTTTAGATAAGTTGAGAAATTGTATGCTGAGTGTTTTTTGTTTCTTATTTCTAATGAATCAGTAATTTTGACCTTCGTTCCATATGCCTCTTTAATTTATGGGGAATAAAGTAATACTGATTTTTCAAAAATTAATACACAATCTCAAGCCACCAAGTTTCCAAATTATGATATTTCCAATGGCAAATGAAATAACATGCTGTCCGTGCAGTTAGTGATTTGAGGCAATTTGAACATCATGATAAAGGAGGGGGGGATTACGAGCAGTGTTATAATTAAAGGTCTGTTGATTCTTCAGTTTAAATGCCATTGTTGAAAGATTTTTCACTCAGATGTCAAAGTCTGTGGCCAGCCAAAACTTGGCATGCTAGAACTCAGCCCAGGCAAACATCGTGTTCCACAGATTTAAAAACCAAAATCTGTTAAGAACAGAAATGTTGGGCTTGGGCTGATTTCTCATGAATCAGAACCAGAGCATAGCCAAATACCACCTCCTCTTTACAAAAGGAAGTAGTGCAGGTGGATGTAAATGGGAAATGTTTGTTCAGACGGAAGATGAAGGGAAATTATCGCTAGATGTCATCATACAGAGCGCTGGGTTAAAGTTTTATATAATTAAAGCATGTTTCTTGGAGAAGTTCGAAACATTTTAGAAGCTTCTTCTAGTTAAACTTTTGTGGGTGATTAAATGGGGGGGCAGTATTTACCCATCTTCCAAGATTTATTTGCGTACTGAGGTTCAGTTTCTCCACATCGCATCCTTTGTTACTGGAAAAACTTGAAGCAAAACTTTATTTGCTTAACTTACTACCTAGAAATATATTTCCATCACCATGTTTCCTTTCTTTGATTTGAAGGTTATGAACCAGTGGCCTGTGAGCTGCATCTAGCTAGCCCGTAGAATTTGTTTTTTTGGTCCATAGAGTATTTTAAAATAATTAGAAAGTTTGAGCCAACCTTCAAAGATCAAGAGATCTAACTAAAAGACACAGATGTTTCCAGCTTCTCTTGGAGATTTGGAGATCTTGCAACATTAGGACTCTATTCTTACGTGGCACCAATATCTAGAACAGAGTAGTGGCTGCTCCCTTCAGAGAAGCCACGTCCTCTCCAGTTGGGCAAAGTCCCTATCATCCCATATTTTATGCTCCATCCACATCATTCGTGTACTCTACCACCTTGGCTCCTAGAGGCATTTGACTTTTCTTTCTTTGTTTATGGTTGATGTATTAAGTTTCCTTGCTTTCTTTGCTTGTGGTATTAAGTTTTAAAGCTTCCAAAAATTTCTTTCCAATAAATAATAGCATTTCAAAGGCTATGCACGCTGGTGCTCACCAAAGCATTATTGAAAATGACAAAAATTGGAAGGCAATCAAAATGTCAAAAAATAGGAGATTGTTTAAATGTATGTTGATATATCCATTGAATGGAATACTATGCAGGACTTAAAAATGTGTGTGTCTTGAAAGAGGGCAGGTTACAAAACAATATACACAGTAAGATTCCTACTTTGTAGGAGAAAAAATAATTGTACATATAGGAAAAAGGTTAAAGTGATGTCTCAGGACAGTATTAGAAAAATATATACATATACAAAGATATATACAAATAAGTTAACAAATAAGCCCAAGGGTAGCTTTCGTAGGTCCCCTTGCATATGGCTTTCTTACTCCATTTTGACTCAATAGTTGGAACGTATCCTGAAGCTATTTTTCAATTCCCTATCTAAAGCTGATTTTTCTTCTTGCTTTATTCTTTACAGGATACAATCAAGAATAAAGATTTCTTTAGTTGTTTTAAACAGTTGAATACGTATTCTTACCTGCCCACATAATAGACTACCACCATGGCAAATCCAGAAAACCAATTATTATGTTGGCCTGGAGTTGGTTCTTCTAAAGCACCTTTTGCTGATACCAAAAATTATTCAAAACTTTTTGAAAGCATCTTGGAACAGAAAAATTACACATAAATATGCACTTAATAATATGAACACAAAAACTCTTAGGGTCTGGAACTCAAATTCATCATCACAAAGGCTTCAGCTTTGTGCCAACCATAGGAAGCAAAGCTCACAGGTAATGGCCATCTAAGTATTTACAGAAATTCTTCTGATCCAGGCACTTAGCACAATGCCTGGCAGATAGGAGAGGCTCCAGAAGTGTTTGTTGAATGAAATAGGAATAAATTTGCACTGCTACCAAGGAACAGTTGACCTGTGCATCAAAAAAGTCAGTTATCCTTTAATTAAAACACACGATAAAATTTGGATTTTACTCATAAAATTTCCAGATACAGCTTGAGGGCTTCAGAGTTAGTAATGCTATAAATTTTTTCCTAGAAAAAAAAAATGTTTGTTTATGTGTGTTGTTGAATGTATGAGTTTGGAGAAAGAGTAGAAAGGCACAAGAGGTGCTCCTTTCAAAGATGAGTGCAGTGATGACGGCTCCAGCTCCTACATGTGCCTCCTCCTCCTGGCAGGGCTAGCTTCACTGTTTCTGATTGGACTGTTTTGACCACCTCTCTTCACTTCTCTAGAACATTCTTCACCTTTGTGCTCCATAGCATCTGTGTTCATGGTTCTCCTGTTACCTGAATGATCCTTCTTGCTCCTTCAACCGTTCTCCCTTCATCTACCCACAAAACGTAAATTTGACCTTCTTTCTTCCCTCGCTGCATTCTTGGCATCTGTGGGCGGTTTCATGGAACCCATACAGCTGTACCCAGACATTCACATCACCTGCCTGAAGACCTGGGTGTCTAGTCCTGACCTGTAGACCTGGTACTACAGACGTGGGAGTCCAGCTGCCCACTGGACTTCTCCAGCTGGATGTGCCACCCACAGCATCTCAAACTCTTACTGCTATCCTCTGAGTATTCTAGAAGCTAATCAAGTAAATTCCAAGTATGCTTTGTGCTTTCCTATCCCCATGCTTTTATCCTGTGCCTCTTGCCTAAAACCTCTCTCTCCAAATTCCAACTGTTGGAATTTTCCCATATTCCAAAATCCATCTCAAACACTGCCTTCTTCAGGTAACTTTTTTCAGTGTCTATGGTCAAATGATATTCCTCAAGCCACTGAACCTACAGAATTTTGTTAGCAACCCTTTCTGGTAGTCACCTTATTTTGCACTGTATTTTAGTTATGTGGTGTTTTATTTTCTCCCGTATTCTAAATACTAGGTGTATGGCTTCTTACTTGTCTTTGTAGTTATTTTCTAGTGCTTAGGTCCTAGCAGAGTCCTTTGCTCATAGCAGGTACTCATTGAATATATATTGAATTAAATTGGGTTTATGTATTGATGGTCATACATGGGTTAACGATCTGGAAAGGCCACCTACCTAAAGAGTCTCCCCTACTTTCCAAGCCATAGTATCTTGCTTTAGGGGTTTTCTCTTCTACAAATGGGGATTTTCCACTAAGTTGTATCTTTTGGTTCTCTAGTGAGTAAACTATTAACTGGTTAGTAGTTGAGCCTCCCCTACCTTCTCAGATCCACTCATTGTCACCTAAGAGGCAGCAACGTCTTAAAAGATTGCGGCAGAGGTCAGGTATGTTCTTAAGGGGGTAACAAACAGAAGAGGCCCATAGGAGAGGTGGGTAATGGAAGGCAGCTTGGGCTATGCCTGGTTGTGTGTCTTACTCTTCTCCTCTGTAAAACTGGACGACAATAATAATTTCTACCTTATAGAGATGTTACAAGAACTAAGCAAATAATACTAAATAATAAATAATAAAGTACTTAGAATAATGGCTGGCATACTGAAAGTGCTAGTAAGTATTGGTTATTGTTAAGTATTCATATATATAGTATATACATAGTATATATAATCATATGTATATTAGGTATATATATGCTTAATAGATATTACATATGCACATATATTTAACAATTATTACAATTGTTGTAATTGTTATTTCACTCCATGAACCTGATGGCAGATCTCAGAGAAATCCCTCATTAGCCAGAGACTTTAAATGTCTGGGGATGGAACGTGTAAAAGAAAAGAGACCAGGCTTTGCAAGACAGGCGGGGTTTGACACACAGCTCTTCCACCTCTTAGCTGTGCACCTTGGGGAAGTTCTTTAACCTCTCTGAGCCTCAGCTTCTTCATCTGCCAAATCAGTGCCTATCTTTTACATTTGCTCTGAGGATTAAATGGGCTTTTGTTCTCCCTAATCGTTTCAAGATTGGCTCTCATCCTTGTGGTGATTCCTATCCTTTTTCTGAACTTCACGTTTGTTTTCTTTGACAAATTAGATTCCAGACTTTTTGTTTTGAACCAAACTTAGAAGAAATGGGTGGCACTGTTTGAGAAAAACCATAGCAGTACCAGTTAATCATTACAAATTATTAATAATTTAATGCAGCAGTGAAATGTTAAAATATGTACCAATTAATATGCACCAAGCCTAATAGAGGACAAATACTTACCAAACTGTGACTAAATCCTTAATCTAGAACAGGCTTACCAGTCAGGCCAGGTTTTGTGTGTTTTTTTTTAATAAAATATGTTCTACCTATGGGAATAATTAACTGTACTGATCCACAGGTTTTACAGTTGGTCATTTTTTAGAGGTACAAGAATTTAGATTTTTATTGAAAACAAAAAGTCCTTTCCGTGGTCCTATTTGAAAGGAGCATGTGGGGGTTGCGGGGAGAAAGGAAAACAAAGGAGAAAAGATGGTCTTGAAAATACCTACAAACTCCTGGATATTTGGATCTGAAAGAAAAAGAACCTTGTAATGTACCTTCTCACATTTAGTCCTGTTCTGGGAGCGCTGTGATGTGGCACTTAATGCTCTAGGGGACCCGGAGCAAGTGTTACAAATGCAACCAAAAGTCTCATGAAAATGAGCCTCTTAACAGTGTGTGAGCTGGTCTGCCATGGCCTCAGGAAATCCCCCCAGCTATTCACGTCCTTTTCATCCACTACATTCTCTGACTCAAAGGGAAACCTCACTTCACCTCCTTGACCAGAATTGAGCAGACATTGATTTGGTTACCCAGTGCTTTATTTATTCATTTATTAGTCTTCATCATTTGTATTCCACTAGAACAAAAGAATATATCTTTTCTTTGCATTAATTTAAGTTTAAGGATGTGCAAATGTGTGATTGTGGAAGAGTGCCTATTTATGTTTATGTAATTTTATGGGTAGCTTGCTTTAATTTAAAATATTTTCCGTCAAAGCCTCACCATCACCATCGTTGTGCAGAATGACTCTGCTTGACATATTAGCTGAATTCCTAAAAGTGTTGCACATAAAGTGAGCTTTTTAAAGGAGAATCATGTTTTTCTATCCACTTCTATAATTAGTCAGGTTAAGTGTCACATGGGAAAAATAAGTGGCCCAATGCATAATTTAAAAAAAAAATTAAGAATCGCAACTTTCACCTCAGTGATAATGATGCATTTATCTATTGGCACTTTATGTGCCTTAATTGCCCCCAAGAAAAGCCAATAAGAGATGAATCCAATTAAACGGCAGATATTTTGGAAGCAAGTACTGTGTGTAAACCACTGTAGTGGAGGCAATGGGAAATTCAGAGAAGGATAAGTCAGGTTTGATCCTCAGGGAGCATATAGTCTAGTTAAGGACACACAACAAAAAAGGTGGAATTGTATATACCAATTAAAGATTTAAATAACACTTTGCTAAGTAGATGTTTGATGTTAAGCAACTGAGGAATGGCCTTTGAAGATATTTCCACTCGTCAATACCAGTTTTAGATGCCATGCTTTCTTCAATTTTATAATACTGGATTTGTTCTTACTTAGGTAGTATGTTCAAAGAAGAGTTGGCTAGAACATAACCATAATAAATTCTGCAGCAGTGTCTACTTAATGTATAACTAATCATAATCAACGCAGAGGTCATATAAGGACTTAAAGGAAATAACATCCTTAGTTACCACCTTAGTTATAACCTGACAAAGAGATTAATGTAGGTTCAGGGGAAAACCATAGAGACATGTACAACTTAAATGTCTAATAGTATGCGGGCTACCCGACCCAGTATTTCTATACACACCTTTACTCTTCCGCTCAAGTGTGAATGATAATTGCATCAATAATACCAAGCAAATGGGATCTTTAGTTTGCAAAGCATTTTGGGTCCATCATTCCTTTTGATCCTCAACTTGTGATTTCAACAAGGTGTGAGATTGGTAAGGCACATATTATCCACATTTTACAAATGAAAAACCTATGAAGTTGAAAAGGACAGATGATGTGCTTAAGAACACAGAGCTCTTAAAATGTGCAGCTGCTTCTCCTGATGCACGCATTGTGACTGGCTCAGTGGAAGCAGTAACGCAGAGTCTCTGCCACACCACAACTGTCCTGCAAGGCACAGAGGAGTTGCCAAAATGCAACCTGGTGACTTTAACCTTCAGATGGAAAGAACCCTCAGGCCAAAAGGCATACCTGCTATGATTTCATGCAAGAAGGAAAAAGTAAAGTTAGCTATCATTTATAAGGTGTTTTTTCCCACTTATATAGAGCCCTTGGTAAATACCATGAATTTTCATCACTCAGAGATTGGAGAAAATCCTGATGATTGTCCATGAAAATCGTGGTTGTGTCTAATCTGGTTGTGTCAGAGTTTTGTTTTTTTTTCCAGTCCCCTAAAGAGCTTGGACTTGAATATCTAAAAAATTCTCAGTCTTGATCTGGACAATCATTCCCACCTACTAGGATTTATATCTTTTCCGTTGCAAAATCTGTGAATATAGTCAGTTGTCTTTGAGCTGGCTTCCAGGAGCTTCTTACTTATTTAAGAATATGGTATGGAAATGATGGGGATCATGGGCCACTTTACTGAAACTGAGTGTCACTGGGAATTGATAAAGAAGTGTGGTTCTGAATTCCACAAGCCACAGGCTTTCATTGGCAATATAGAATTCACAGCTGTCACTAAATTTTGCTGCCTGATGAATAGAAAGGTAGAGTTTCAAACCAAGAAATTCAGCACTTGATTCTGGAAACTAATGTCAGTGGGTCCTCCATTCAATTCACATCCTTTAAAAGCCTACAGACTTCCAGCCTTCATTTTGGCTTGGAGAATTAGACCTGACGTCTTGAGCTTCTTGAACGTTTTTACTAGTATTACTTCAGAGCCTCAGTTAATGTGAGTAATATTACAGTAATATCAAGGCGATATCCCCAACACCTTGGTCCCAGGATGTTTGCAATCCAAATTAATGTTTCTTCCATAATAATAATCCTGCAGTTATAAAGTGTTTTCATATTCATGATCTTATTAAGTCCCACATTAGCCTTTTGCACAGACAGGGCAATTATTATTATTATTATCATTATTATTGTCATCATCATCATCATTATCCCCATTTTGTAGATGAGGAGATAAACAGACTAAGAACATGATCTCAGGTTCTAGTGACAGAGCCACAATTACACCCAGGTGAGCAGGTGATCTCACTCATAGTCTAACATGTCTTTCAAAATCTCGCCTTGCCGAGCCTCACAGATTTGCCTTATGATGGTAGTTCTCAGCCAGGCTTTAGAATTACCTAAAGGACTTTTAAAACATAGGCACTCAGATAGCTACCTCTGAGAGTCTGATTCAGTAGGTCTGAAGTAAGGCCCAAGAATTTATTTTTCTGACAAGTTTCTAGACAATGCTGATGCTTCCAAGGACCACCCTTTATGGAGCACTGTCCTACAGATTATGCAGGAACTGAATGGCAGTGATACCTTAAGGCAAGATAGTCTTCTAAGAAGAAAATTTATCTTGCATGATGCTGCCTTATGCTGCTTCTTTTCTCCATTTCTGACCTCCATTGGGAAAGAACAGAACAAATGTGGGGTGAGAGGCTAGCAAGAGAGCACCTCACTGTTTAGAATAAGTTTAGATTTCCTGGCATTCAAGAATTGGAGAGCAAACCCTTCAGTTTGCTTCTAACTAGAACCTACTTTTGTAGATTAACTTGGAGATGTGATTGCCAATCAACTACTGAAGAGCTGCTATAAGACTGGGCATGGGCAAATGTGATTAGATGGGTCTGTAGGCAACTGATCTATTAACCAGCAATCTTTAGATAGATTTCTCCATGTCACCTTAAGGAAGTTCTTAATGGCAAGAGGGCGACACCATTCTTGATCTATCCCACTCAGTATTTTTCTGAAGACTGGTAAGGAGTTCTTGTATCACAAGCTCAGTTTGAGCCAACAAGGTAATGTATCTGCCTTAAAAAAAAAAAAAAGCTAAGAAATATTTCAGCTGTATTGTGAGATAATGTCCAGATCAAGGTAGCTGATGGTAGGGTTGGTTCCTCTGAAGGCTGTAGGGGAGAAACATTTCCTTACCTTTTCTAGCTTCTGGAGGCCACCTGCACTCCTTGGCTCATGACCCCTTTCATGAATAACTCCAGCCTCTTGTTTCTGTTATCACGTCTCCTACTACTAGCTCTGATCCTCCTGCTTTTCTTTTCTAAGAACCCTTGTGGTTATATTTAGAGCCTATCTAGATAATCCAGGATAATCTCTCCATCTCAATATCCTTGATTCAATCACATCCACAAGACCCCTTTGCGATAGAAGGTAGCGTTCATAGGTTCTGGGGATTAGGACATGGATATCTTTTGTGGGGTCGTTATTCAGCCTACCACAATCCCTTTGTGGTGTATTTATCAGACTACACTAGGAATAAGCTACCCCTTTCTTAGCACCTGAATTTTAGAGGCTCTTTAATAAAATACGTCCCAAAGGAAGGTGGCTAGGACTATGAAAGGCAAGAATGTGGCAACCATCTTGTAAAATGAGGCTGAGGAGGGCGTGGGACCAGGAGACAGAAGAACTGGGTTCCAGTAATAGTTTCGCTTCTACCAAACTGTGTGGCCATAAGCTTGTCAGATAAAGTGTCACTGCCACTCAGCTCTTCTCTCTAAACTGAAAGAACAGAGAGTCTCCTAAATACCTCCTGGGTCTAAGATTCTATGCCTCTATAAAATCCATCAGGCTGTTCCTAGATGACATTTAAATTTAAAACCAAGAGCTTGCTTACTGTTCCTAATAGTCAGTATAAATCTTGTCGACTTTTCTCTTGAATTTAAAATTCATTTGAATTTTGAATTTAGAATGTGTTTTCCAAGGACTTCTTGCTGTAAAAATGGTAGTGAGGCTATGAAAATCAACAATATGAGTGCTTTTCACTAGCTAATTCTTAAATATCCTATTCAATAATACTCCTTTAGTCTAAGCATCAAATCACTAGTCTTAGGGTAATAAGCATACCCCTTTTACATATTGGAAACTTGAGGCATAGAGAGAATAAATTGCAATTGCATATGAAGAACTAAGAGAGTGAAGACTTGCTGCCTCCAGTCCTTCTGAGATATCATCTACCACCAGGGGCAGGTGTGATACCAGACAGTACATGAAATATGCCAAGTAGAATGTGAAGACCTTGTCCCGAACATCTCAGTCTCAAGGCAAGAGTGACAAACTAGAGGACTGTCACTGAGTACTGCTGTCACTATAACAGGGGTCAAAGAGGTAGGAAAGGGCTGGAGTTTTATTTTTTTATTTAATTTGGCTTATTCTCAGATAAGGGCATGGACCTTGACCACTGATTCTCAAAAGGAAATAAGGCTAGTTTGATACAAATCTCTCTACAGCATTAGAGTCATCCTACAAACACCGATTTTAAATAATGATTTACAGAGGGCCACAAAGAAGAATTTGGAGGAAGTTTACAGGAAGGAAAGCTTTGAGAGCTGAACCAGAAAAGGTGCTTGAAAGTAAATCAAATTATGGCATACATTGAATTACGGCATTTATTATTATGTGCAGAGTATGCATGGAATTTTGAGCTAAAAGCTGAGAAAGCAAAGGTCTAGAAACTCTCGTGCATAGTAAATAAATTAACCCTTTATTCTCTTACTTTCGATGCTCCCTATACTGGCTGACTTGTTCGTACAAATGTGCGCTGAAAAGGACTCATAAACCAAGCTCTGCTGTGGCTGCATTTAACTATTTGTACACATGATTAAAATGTTTGCCTCTGGGAGATTTTCTTTGGTATCATGTAGACACAGTCAGTATTTCAAAGGCCAAGAATTCTTTGGGAAAAGGAGAAGAGTTGTGTCTGTTTATGACTATCAAACTTTCCTAAGCTTATTAAATTGGGATCTCTTGTCCTTTCCATTTATAATTTGAAGATTTTCTAGTAATATGTTTGGCAAAGAAAAAACCTGCCAAATAGTCAGGGTCTAATAACTGGATTAATGACTGTTCTAAAACCCATGAGTTTGGTATACTACACCATTCAGGACCTAATTTCACTTTCTACTTTAAAAGATCAGCTTTCATTGCTGTTTTTTATGCTGGAAACTGTATAGTATAAGGAAATCAGCTTATCATGAGCAGGTCATCAGCCCTTGAAATATCTGCCCATAAGAAAAAAATGTGATTGGAATCCTGTCACCAAGGAAATGGTTTAAAATCTGTTTATTTCAGTGCCAAATGAAAATCTTAGCTTCAATTAGTTACCCTGATTTTGCAATGACTTTAATTCTTTTGCCCATTCATTCATTTATTACATGGCTACCTTACACTAATCATTTAGAAAAAAGAACACCCTATAGGATTATGCAAACCTTAAATATAACTATATGTTTGTGTGTATTCATATGCTTTTTTAAAGAGCACATTTGTGACAGGAAGTGAAGAATGGCATAGTCGGGGAAAAATTAAAGAGACACGATGTAATTATCCGAACTGGAATTAAGCCAATTAATAACCCGTGTGCTAACACTACCCTCAAAGTGCGGAAAATGCCATCAGATATTTAGATACCCTGGGCGGTCATAGCCAGCGCTCTTTACCTCGTCCATTTTCAACACCACGCAGGGGCAGGGCTCACCTCGGCTTCTGGGGAAGGACTGTCCCCTGAAGTGAGCTAAGGAAGAGGTGAGATTCTGTAATCTGAGCACAAGACTCTCAAGAGATTGTACACGGATTTCCACTTATTTTTTAATGAAATCAAAACACGTGTTGTATGCATTTGCTCATTTATTCAACACATATTTACTAAATACCTGCCGTGTGCCAGCACAGCACCATGGCTGAGGATGCAGACTTTAAAGTCAGATTGCCCGGATTTCTTCACCAGCTCCACACTTATTAGCTGTGTGTTCTTATGTGAGTGACCCATCCCTTCTATGCCTCGATTTCCTTTTCGATGAAGTAAGGATTGATAGTACCTAATCCATAGGTTGTTGTGACATTAAAGAACAATAAAAAGTGTAAACTACTTGGCGGAGTGCTTAGCACAAACCAAGTGCTTCGTAATATGTTGGTTGTTATTATTATTATTATTATTATTGTTATTATTATTATGAACCAGGAAATATACCAAAGTCTGGGGACAAAGAGATCAAACAAACCTCCTGTGATCCTTGGTTTAGATTCTAGAACTTTGGGGTTCTAAACTTTATAGTCTTTACTGCCAAGCTTTTCCAAAAGAGGTCCTTCTATTAGATCCTTGCTTTGCTCTGTGTATTCGTGTCTGCACGCTTTGACTAGAACAGCTGGCACATCTACAGTGTGCAGTTTCGTTTATTTGTGACTTCCTCAACAATAATTACCATGAAACGACCAGCCATGGATTTTATATATGTCCCAAAACAACCTTATGGAATCAATACAATCCCCTTTTACAGATAGGGAAACTGAGACTCTGAGAGTGGCTGTGACTGATGCGATGTTATAAAGGTCTGTTTGACTCCAGAGCTCATTCCCCTTTTTACTCAGTTGGCCCAGCTAGCATTTACGGAGCACTTCACTGCTCTGCTCTGGGCTCTGGCCTATCAGGTGCCTTGAGACCTGCAGGAGGACCTCCCGGTGTCAAAATCACTGATCCCCACCCTCCCAAACCGATTGACTGTGGACGCTGTGCTTTGGACGCATCACAGCAGCCATTGTTAAAGAGGTTGGTGTGCAAATAAACTAAATTACTCTGGCTATGACTTCTCTCGGATGACTTGCCATCGAGTGGGTTCCCAGGTGCCTGACATTTCTTTCAGTTTTCTTCTTTCACCCTAAGTAGCAACGTCGTTGCTGAAGCATGACTGAGAGAGAGTTTTTGCTTTTATGTACACCATGATCCTTGTTTTAGGACGAGAGACTTAATCTCTCTAGTCGCATCTGATGGCAGTGTTCTCCTCATAAGCACCTCTTTTTTCCTTTAAAAAATTTACCTTCAATTATCTGTTGTCAAGAGGGAGATCCTTACTGAATATGATCATATGTGTCCAAAAAAAGATACCATCAAATATGTGGGCAGATAATACAGTTTCCCCTTTTTATTTTAGTGGCTTGTTTCAGTTGAAATCTATAAGAAAGTTGCCCATAGCTAATCTTCCAGATAGAAAATCTCATCAGTGATTTAAAACGATGCTGTAAATTGAGAGACTCGATCTCTTTCACCCACAGTGTGCCTATATTTTAAAAGTGAATTGGATGGGAGAAACATCTTTTTTCATGGTGATATATAGCAGACAATACTCACAGAGAGAATTGCAAATTCTAGGAGAGGTCGTTATGTCCATCCACCGGCCTTCTCTACTTGGAATGTGGCACCAGCTATATGTTGCTGAGACAGGGCCTCTGTGATGTTATATTTTTTTGCTTTTCTCTGAGAGTGAATGAAGGACTTAAATCCCTATCCCTAGGATTCAAAACGGACCAAAAAATATTTCCACTTAGCTATTTAGACATTTTTAAAAACTGGAGGTTTGTGCACTAGCTGTGTAGATGGAGAACCTTGTTATTCTGGAGACAAGGGTGATTTCCATACCTGTTGGGTCAGAACCTTTAAAGAAAGCTGGAGGTTAGCTGGTATGATGGAAGGAGCACTGGCTTGATGGGCCGCTGGAGCCCTGGGTTCCAGTGTGGATGCTGCTGTTGCCTTTGTGATTTATTAGCCTGCGCTCTGGGCCTCAGTTTCCTCATCTGCTAAATCAGGGCGTGGAGAGATTGATCTCTGTGGCTTTTCCCGGCTCTGGTATTTTCTCTGGGTCTGCAAATCGCCTTCAGTGTCTGCCATAGTCTGCCTTGCCAGCTCTGTTTGTCACAGAGATTAATCCATTTTAACTGTACCTTGGAGCGCTCCCGGGAGAGGAGGATGGATGGATTGTTTTGCACCTATTATTGCATCAGAACTTTTGCCTTTTTAGCCGAGATCGTGCCGTGCCTCAGATCTGTCTGCCTGTCTGCCCACTGACTTTGTCTGTGCTGATCTCTTGCCACGGTGCCTCTTCCTCCAGCATCCATCTCCCTCCAAGATCTAGACTCAGCATCCGACCGTACCTGTCTTGTTCTCTGCAGCATCTGTCTGCTACGCTCCTAGAGCATCGTTAATAAACTTTCACACATTACACGCAGACCCTAATATGTTGGCACCTGCACATAAATATCTACCGTTCATAAAACTAGGGGGGAAAACTCCATTTTTTTAAAAGACCTCTATCTAGTGCCATTTGTATTTGCACTTTTTGTTTAGTTGTAAGTTTTAATAGTTCCCCCTTTGAGGATTTGTCAGTACGAGCAGTATTGCTTATCAGAACACACCAACAGTCTTTTTGTAATATTCGCTTTTCCCCTTTGGTTCAGCCGAGCCTGCTGACAGATCATTCAAATTCAATTGTTTTATGTCTAAGCCGAACAGCTAATTAAAGTAGGGATGATTAACCTGACTGGCAGTGTCGCTCTCCCTCTCGCGCTCTCTCTCCCTCTCCCTTTCTCTCTCTCCCTCCCTCCTGTTCCAATCAGTCTTTTTCTCACACTCTCTCTCTCCTTCCGTGTGTCTGTCTCTCTCTCTCTCTCTCTCTCTCTCTCTCTCTCTCTCTCTCTCTCTCCCTCTCTCCCCCCTCTCTCTTCCTCTCTCGGTCTCTCTCTCCCTCCCTCGGTTGGTCTCTCTCTCTCTCTCTCTCTCTCTGTCTCTTGCTCTACTGTTTTTTTTTTTCCTCTCTCTCTCTCCTAAACGTGGTCTGCTTGCTGATGGCAGAATGGCACTCGGAGATTTGTGCATTGTGTCTGGTTTCCTACGGGCAGGCTGACCCAGTGCCTCCAGGGACTTATCAATAGACCACTCAGAAGAGACACAGACAGGAGAGAGGAGGAGGGGTGGGGGGAGAGAGAGAATCAATATCAAGAATAGAAGGAGCTCCGAAGCCATTTTTTTTTTAAAGAAGTATCGGGACTTGGGAGAGGGTGACAAAGAAGGTTTTTCAAAGAGGCAGTGGAGGAGGTTCTAATAAATTTGGAAGGAAACAGTTCCCTGTCTTGGGAAAAGGAGAACTCCTGACTGATTAGCATTCACACCAGGTATGAGATGTTCGCTACCCCTTATCACTGTGTCGCAACCGAGATGGAAAAGCCTTTTTTTTTTTTTTTTTTTTTTTTTAAGGAGACTGAGGGAGCATGTATTTCGCTGTGTTTGTTGTTGGGGGTAAGGGGGGCGGCGTGAGATCTGTGGGCATTTGTGTATGGGAGCAGAAAGAATGGAAGCAGTACAACGGGGGGTGGGAAAGAGTATGGAGTATGTTACTGTCTTTCCTGTCTTTGTGCACCCCTGGGGGGTTACCCAAGTTCATTTCTAGCAGGTGGATTTAGACGGGAGTTACTTAACGCTTGACCGCCAGTTTTGAAAAAAAAGAAAAAGAAAAAAAAAACGCTGCTTCCTATGTCTATTAAAGGAAGCTCCAATTCCTCTCTCTCTCTCTCTCTCTCTCTCTCTCTTCCCTTCTCTCTCTCTTCCTCTCTCTCTCTCTCTCTGCCCCCCCATCTCTCTTCCCCTCTCTCCCTCTCCCTCTCTCTTCTTTTTTTCCTCTTCTAACCAGACAGCGGGAGGGTTCCTGGCTCCCAGCCAGCCCAAAAGCCTCTAAGTGTTTTGCACTTGTTTCAGGGAGTAGCTGCCCGGGGATTTTTCAGCATTTTCACTAGAGAACAAAGAGTTCTTTACAAAGGGAAGGGGGGGGGGGGGAGTGAGCTTAATGTCTGATATATGTTTTTCTATTTTTATTAGTTTTTCGCCTAAAAAGAAAGAGACAGGAACAGAACATTCACTCTATAAAGACACAAAGACATTCAAAAGAAATCCAGTTATGTTTCCTCCCCATCACCCCCATATAGACCTAAAAAAATAAAAGGGAAAAAGACTAATTAAGTTGGATATGTTGCTCTTTTCTCCTCTTTTAATCTTCCTAAATCCAACTGTTCTTATGCTCACTCTATGCTGTTTTTTCCTACTCACAATAAAAGTTGCTCAGGATGCATCTTCTCTTATCATCTCTTTACCTTTTCTGGGTCCCCAAAATCCTGTGGAGGGGAGAACAAGACCCACCAAATAATCAGTTTAGTGGCGAGAACATCTTCTACTTTTGCCACTTGGGTAAAAAGTTAATTATGGAATTTGGGTTCCCAAAATACCAGTGGGGTACATTAGTTCATTCGGTCTCACAAGTTTTTGCATCCATCTGTTTAAAAGGTACCACTTGTGTCACTTGTCAGTTTTAAGAAAGGTACTAAGGGAGCAGATATTTGTATTTTATTTTTGTTTCTATCTAATTACATAAATGACAAAACCCCCAGAGAGCTGACTTGCCCCATCCGTGACACACTGGTTCAAGCGAAATACAGTCTAGACAGAGATTTTTCAACGATTCTGATTGCCATGTACCTTTGTCTTCTCCATTTGATTTTTTGCTTATGCATGTATATTTTTACCATGAATTTGTGTTTGTAGCAAACATTCCAGAATGCTTATCATTTTCAAATTAATGCTCTAACAAAAGAAAAAAGAAATCAGCATGTGAACTGTGTGTGCAAAAGGTAGTAAACAATCCCATCTTTTATATATGCTGTACGTTTGTATCTTTATACTAGTATCCTTGAATTATCAACCCAAGAAAATGTTTTCTTTCTAAAAGTTCTCCTCCTCATGCGTTTATATTATATTTTGATTGTCATTTGGAAATCTTTTTAAGGTACATACACAAAACTGAACAAGGGGAAAAATTCACAAGCACCACAAAAATCCATAAATATATATTATGCACAGCCCTTAACTACAGATAACTATTTTATTAAGTGGAAACCAGCCACAACAGTTGTTTCAAGATTCAGAAACTCTTTTCTTTTCTTTTCTTTTCTTTCCCCCATTCACTGAAAATATAAACTATTCCTGTCCCTGGGGAGAAAAACTGTAGGGGAAATATAGATATATACATTTTCCCATATTTTTAGAATGCATTTATATAACTGCTTCTTAAGGGTGTAATGCACACAGGGCAGAGTGTGATGTCTAGTCAGTAAACCCTTCTGGCTGGGAGGTGTGAGCGCCTTATGTTTGAAGTAACTTGATAACAAGGAGTCTTTTCGGGAAACCTTACTGTGTGTGTGTTGCCTCAGTAATGACCCTCAGAGAAAAAACAAGAGCTAGGTGGCCAGTGTTTGCACTTGAACTCGCTGAAAGACATTAGAATTAGGGGAACTTTTGGCAAATCCAAAATTTCCTGGGGTAGCTCACTTCTTACCGTTATGTGTTTCCTTCAGCAAAATTCTTGTATTGCCTCCAGACTTTTCTATATTTTCGTAGAGATTTTTAATGCTTTTAATAGTGCGTAAGGAGAAAAGATCTTTAAAAGGAAAGTCATCAAAATAAGAGAAAAGAAACTCGGTCTTTAAAAAGTTTTATATTGAAGGCAAGAGCTTTTTTTTTTCCCCCCCTTTTGGCTTGTTTCTGATTTTCTTCCCCTGAACTCTTTTGTTGCTGTGGGCTGTCGTGCTTGCATTTTTGTTTTTTGTTTTGTTTTTCGCGTTTCCTTTTTGGGGGGTCTATTTTTGATGTGACCAAGGGGGTCTGTGAAAGGGGCAGGGGGTGGCGGTAAGAGGCTGTTACTGGAAACTGCACGAGCCCCTCTTGAACCCAACTCCGGCAGCTCCCATCAGCTAGCTGTGCCACCAAGAGTCCAGTGAAAGGTGATCGCTGTCATTCTGGGATTCTTCGTGGATCTGACCTGAGAGTAACACATTCACAGTCGAGGAGAAAAGGGAAAAAAAATAGAGGAGGAGGAAAGAAAAGCTCTTTGAGCTGGAATACACTGGCCCTTTCTTCCTGTAGGCAATCCGCTCCAGTTCTTGGCGACGTGTCCTGCACTATCAGATATCATATGACTTTTTATTTAGATTCCTTTTCGGAGAATGGCCTGTTAGGACTCTGTTTGTTTTCTTTTATTTAATTTCCTTCTCCCCTCACCCGCTAGTTTTGTGTATCTGTGTGTGTGAGAGAGTGTGTGTGTGTGTGCGCGCCTGCATATGTGTGTGCAATTTTTATCTTTGTTTTTGTTCTGTTGATCTGATGCTTTATTTAAGGACAAAGCTTTAATTATTTCAGTATACTGGTTTAATCATTTGCCAAAAAGAAACCTCATTCTAGGCTTTTTGGGGGGGGGTCCATTTTTAAACACATCTATTAACGCATGAGGCTGGAGATCCTAAATGCTCGCTGGTCGGTCCTTGGCCCACTCCCTCACCTTAATTTAACCCTCCCCTCATCAGCATGCACAGGAGGAGAAGTTAGGAAACACCTGTGCCGAGTTGAGAGGGAAATAAAAGTAGAAGCAACTTCTTCAGATCTGCACTCCTGGTTTCACTTTAATAAACTTTTTTTTTAATCGTTGATTTTTTTTTTTTTTTTTTTGGCACCCTCTGCTGAGCTTGAAAGCATCAGAGACACTGAACGATGTGTCTGTGGAGCTTTTGTGAGGCCAGCTGAGCACCCCTGGAAAGTAGAGCAGAGGCTGAAAGTCATTCAGAGACTTAAGAATTAAGTGAGAGATTTAAATAAGATCTGTGAGATCTGTGGGCTGTGCAGGGTTTGGTGATAGATGGTAAAATGGAACACTTAGGGATACTCAAGGAGGAGAAAGAGAAATTCCCAGCCAGGGGTAACACAGGCATTCCTGCTGCAATTAGTACTTTAAAAACTGTATTTAATCAAATTTTCATTTTGTGTAACTGGAAATTTAACTGACTGACAAGTGATTGCCTTCTTCTCCGTGCTTGCTGTGTAAGCCAGAGGAATTAAACTGACATTATTACTGGGTTTCTCCTAAATTTTGGATGTATTTCTTTTTCAGTTTTGAAGAGTTCAGATTTTAGTTAGCAAAAGGAAAACATAACTTCTCTAGGTATGCAAATGGTTGTCTCTACATTATTCTTATCGCTGCGTCATGTATCTGTACATAACATAATATATCCTGTTTGTATCAGGATTTTTTTTTATATCGTAATAAACAAGACTGCTTTGAAGGTTCAGATGACCATCGCATTCTGTAAACCCATCGTTCTTAGTTCCTTGTTACTTTCTCCAAAATTATTTTTTACAGAGCTTAAATTTCTAATGCCTTATCTTAGCAGAGGTGAATTTTGTTGAAACTTGGAGGAAAATTTATTCCACCCCTTTAAGAGTCCCCAAAAGGGAAGGGAAAACTATTTTTCGTTCAACAAAAAATTTTAGAAGCCTTTTTTTCCCCCAGCGGAAAACTCCAAAACAGCTTTGTCTCAGAACGTTAAACTTGGCATGGATAAGAAATGTGAGTTTTGCTTTGTTTGAGGAAATTTGTTTTTGCAACAACAATGTTATAAATATTTTTAAATTGCCTGCTGAGCATGCGCTGTATCTGACTTTATTCATAGTTTTAAACACACACCAAGGTGCAGTCTTCTGAATGGCCACAGGTAAGGCTGTTGATTTGTATGATCTCTCTCAGAGCCACCTTCAGTGAGTCTACTCAATTTTGCAGAAG
This sequence comes from Equus quagga, assembly GCF_021613505.1. Lineage (NCBI taxonomy): Eukaryota > Metazoa > Chordata > Mammalia > Perissodactyla > Equidae > Equus > Equus quagga. The sequence goes on along the minus strand of NC_060270.1, from coordinate 16,408,601 downwards.
GGAAAAGGGCGAGAGCTGAGTTTAGACCTGGACTCCCTTCTAGAAATCATAGAGCAAGAGTAGATTTCCCCGTTAAGGCTTACACATTGTACTTAGGGTAAGTATATTCAACTTTCCTTTCTTGTAGGAGTTGCCTGCCTTAACTTTTCAGCTTAATACTGGCAGAGTAAATTAAGAAAAAATTTAACTCAGTGAAGTATTTGACTGAAGTAGAAAATTTGCAAATTTTTAAGGGCGTCTATTGTGCATAAATTTGGGGATACGAGAATTTGCCAGTGAAATGATAGCAGCTCTGTGCTTCCAGAGCAAAGATGTGCTAGTCTGAACATGCCTGAGCTCATCTGGAATCGAAAGCTCCATCTAGGTGGGCCTGCAATAATACCAGAAGAGGAACACATATATCTTTGTGCAACCTTTTTCTTTTTTTTTCAAGCCACGCTTCCAAAGGGAGTGACAAAGGACTAGGTTCTCCTCTTGCTTAATAAGTAGTCATACTTTGCTTCTGGAGAGATATATTTCCAGTTGTTTTGGGGTGTTTGGTTTTGTCGTGTTGTTGTCCTCGCGGCTGAAGTATATTCTTTGCTGTCAGTGATGGTTAAGGTTTTCCATTTTTCAGAATGCTTTATCTCCATTAACTCCGTTTGACGTTCCCGCACTTGGTGCTCTCTCCAGTCTGCGATGACCCTCTCAGGCTTTGCAATTCTTATCGATTCTTGCCAGAATATATTTATTCATTAGCTGTTTGTTATAGTTATGGGGGAGATAATCTTGTTTTTCAGGTCTTTATAACTATCCGAACAAATTTCATTTTGAGGTGAAATTTCTGTTAGTTATTCTTAACTCAGAACTGAACTTGTCTTGCAAGGGCTTGAAGAAAATCCAATTAGTCGTTTTTGGAGAACTAAATATTCTAATAAATGAAATGAATTTTTTTACAAAATACATATTGATATGCAATGCTTTTCTAATTTGTTTTTTTTTTAATCTTTTGAAACAGAACCTGAAACTTAAATGTATAAAGAAAAGAAAAAAACCTGCTAGGTTTATGCTGATATTTTAAATGCCCAATTTAAAATAATTCAAAGTTTTGATTTCTGTGCAATATATCACCTTTCAATGTCAGTCAATAATACTTTGTGCAGATATACATATATATATATACACACATACACACCCACACAGAGACACAACTCCGGTTTCATTTATATTACTTCTATTTTTGCATAAAAGAGGATTAGCATTAATGCAAACTTTTATTAATTTATTATATTTTATTATTTTTCCGTAATTTAAGAATCCAATTAACTGTTGCCTTCATCTGATTATGTAGTATATGTATATACTTATTAATATCTGCTTGCAGTCTAATAATTTATCATAATTTAAAAAGTATTTTTATAAGTTTTACACACTCTTTAATTTTATGCAGCTATATTAACGTTCGGGTTTATTCAGATACAATTTGCTTGGTTCTGTATCTGTTACCGTATTAAGAAGTTTTTTACTTTCCCAATCTAGAAAGACTATGGCCATTTTTTCCCATATATGATTTCTGTATGTCTTCAGTATTCTGAGGAAGAAACTTTTTAACCTTGTGATCTCCTGGAAAGCTTTCAAACAAGTGGGAGAAGTAATCTTTACCTGGCTGCTGCCCAGTCAGTTTGCCCTCACTGTACCACCCCTCGCCACCAGCAACCCTGCAAACAACAATAATAAACATGATATGATAATATTTCTGATCACAGAACCAGGAAATACCAAAGAAAATTGTGGCATATGTAGGAAAATGCCAAGAGCTTCTCCAGTAAGATCAGCTGTTTTTGTACTTTTTTTTCTCTCCCGAATTTTGTTTGTGACTTTTTTGGCTTGCTGAAGCATATCCCCATAATCTTACGAAGCCACAGCAAATTCCCAATGCCACAACAACACTGTGCAGCTGAGGAGAGCCCAGAGGAGCTGATCCTGGGTGGCTGCAGACGTCCCCCAGCAATGATGCAGGCAGGAGGAGTAAGTAGACTGCTTTTCTCTTGGCTTCCTACCTGCGCTACTCAGCCGGCCAGGTAGAGCGATTTTCTTTCTGGAGCTTTCTCTTTAGCTCTCTGGAGTTTTGCCTTCAGTAACCAATGGCTTTCTACCTCTTTCCAGGGATGGTTTATATAGCAAAGCATCTCATTTTTCTTTGATGTTGAAACACGGAAAGCTTCGGAGATTGGGAAGGGCAGAGGGAAGGGGCTCAGGGTATCTGGAAAATATTCAAAACGGCATCAGACTCAAAGCTGCTTTTTGGTGTGTAACTTTTCTGTTCTCTCCAGAGCCTCTAAGAGGTTGGAAGTAGTGAATGGGATAATATAGGGTGCAAACTATGATCTAACTGATTCAGTAGATGGAGCTCTTCCCCCTAAGTCTGTATTTAAATTAACATCCCACTCTAGTTTGTGGGGCTTTCTGTTTCAAGGTGTGTCATATTACACATGTAAAATCAAGGGCCTAGATAGCTGGAGAAGAGATTTCCTGGCACTTTTCAAAAGAGATGAAGCATTTGTTCTGAAACACAAAGCATAGTGCTGGGAAGAAGTAAGGATGGGGTGGGAAACAAAGTTTACGTATCTAAATTTCTCCCTATGTTTGTTGATATTCCAGAGTATGAAGTTAAATCCTAGCACTTACTATATAAGTGATTATTACTGTAAATGTAGAAAAATGCATGGAATATATAGGAATTGGGCTGTATTTGTTACAAATCTTCCAGGCTATCTGAACTGTGGACATCTTCTCTCATTTGATTCTGCAAAGGAATCTTAATGCTGTAATGCAATTGTTTCATCCAATTAGTCTAGAGAACCTGGCTGAAATGTTACAAATTCTGAATTGTGACGGCACAGAGGAGGGCAGAGCAGCTGTGTTAGTAAGGTGCCTTTATGGAAACGAAAATATTTTCTGCAATAGATCTCCAGGATCTGTTTTAATATGGAAAGAGCTACTTATTTATTTCTTTTTAAATTAATTGAAATGAGTAATCGCCGTAAGATTCATGTCAGAGTTAGATTATTCTCAGTACCAACAGAATAAGTTTGATCACATCCCTCCCCATACCAGGAGAGAAAATATATGTATACTGTATGTAATAAATTATCTTCCTTAGTAGAATGCCTTCTCATAACTTGGAGATATTACTGAATATCTCTTGTTAAATCTTGATAAGCTCATTTGGCCAAAGTAGAACTGGGCTTGGCTTTAGTACCAAAAGACATAGTATTTTTAAGGGACTTGGATTTACTTTGCATCCCACGTGTCTGAGTCCGATATAGTCCAGGAAAATAGAGAGGATGAGATAAAATTATTCCTAAGCAGCCGCCGTAGGCCAAACACTGAAACAGTGCCAACCTGGACCAATCAGGCCAGCTTCTCAGAAGATACGTGCTTTTGTCGAACACTTACATGAAGAGAAAGAGGGAGGCAGCCCTTGAAATTGCATTCGTATGAATGATTCTTCACTAATTTTAATAAAGTCCATAGTAATAAATTCAGTGATTTCTATTCTTTCAGAAAGTAGGAAATGTGAGTTTTCTTGTCCAGCTAAAGATCTCTAAATGCTGTACTCTGACATCTTTTGAACAAAACTATCCTTTTGAATTTAAGCGAGTGAAAAACTTCTCGCAGAGAGCAAAGAGTAAAATTGATGGAAACTCAAAATCAATTCCAAACCCATTTCTGGCATGATGAGAATAACATTTGTGCTGTGTTTAAAGCAGTTTAAAACAAGAAAATGATAAAATGATCAATATACTTAAAGCCAAAAATAACCAGGAGAGAACGATCTGTAATTCATTCCCAGACCTGAAACCCTACACTTTTGATTGAACATGAAAATAAACGAATATACCTTTTATAAGGTGGCATTGTAAGCCGTATAATATAAAGCAATGATGAAATGCCAAGCTTTCAACTCTATTTAAGCTATGTTTTCAGAGTTGAGCCAAACAAAAATTCCTAGACTTAAACTATCATGGATTTATTTATTTGTACGTACTCTGACCATAGAAAGAGCAAAAGTTAAGGAATATATAGATTGTCACAATGAACTACATTGCCACTTCACAGTCTATATACTCTATTAAACAAAAAAAGTTTAGGCTACAACAAAAAGAATATTTTAGGCTATATCCTAAGGTCAGTGAATTAGTCAGTGTGGAACAGACTGAATATTTCTTTAAAAAGAACTTGACTTTTAACTAATTTACTAAGTTCAACACACACATAAGTATAAATCATGCATATTTGATACTTGTTGCTGTAATAGATTGAAAGACCAAGGCTACGCTAATAAACTTTGAACCTGTGGATTCGAGGTCAGTGAAATGCCACTGCCCACGTTTACAAAAACCTCTCTAGACTTAAGATTTTGCCCCAATCAATGATTTTCTACCAATTTTTCCAGAGTCATTTGACTGGCTAGTTATTTATTGATCAGATAAAACAAAATTGTCCTTCTGGAGGAAGAAATCCTAGCTGAAAAAATTAAAATGACAACAATTGCATGAGCACATTTAATTTCGTTGACGTAAGGTACAATAGGAATGATGATAATTCTAATGAGCACTGTGACGAATGTGACTACAAAGGAGCATGTGTGATTACATCAGTAGGAGTGAACTCAGTGGGCAAGGTCAGAAGGGTGAGACACAGCAGCCGTGACAGTGTGGGGGCTAATTATTAAAGTTATTGGAGATGTTTAAAGCTTGTGGCTGGCTGCAAAATTAACAGATACCGAAAGGAAGAATCGATCAATTTTAAAAGTAGACAGAAAGGCAATACAGTATTTTTTTCCCTGTAGGATATAACCAACTGTAGAATTCACTTTTGCAGAGAATTTTAACAACCTCATAAGCTTTGGCTGTCCAGTGTCATAATAGTAGTAAAGTGCTGTTATGCACATCCGCTTAAAGATTCATATAAGTGTAATTGTTGTAACAACTTGTTATGCTATTGTTTGAAGTTGAAAAGCTCTGCTTTAAGTGTCGACAAAGCAAATGTCAGCATCATAGAATCATAATCATTGCATCTTAGAGCTTAGAGGAGCCTTAGATATCTCTATATGGGTTGCATGGGTGAGCAAACTCTCCAGAAAGGAATGTTGGAATATCTGGTGCAGGACCATGCAGAATTTGAAAAAATGTATATTTTATATATTGCAATGACTTATATTTGGAAAACACAATTTAAAAGGAAAACTGAAAAAATAGAGAAACTAAAGATCCATACATTCCTCTTGACTAGTGGTACTATACACTGGATTCTGTGAACCAGTCTTCTAAATAGGAGAGAGTGGTAGAAGTTACAGAAAAGCACAAGGTTTTATTTTCATCAAAGTGGGCAGGGGGTTTAACAGATTGAGAAATGCCATTTGGGCTTAGACCATTCACTTTGCCAATCAGAAAATTTAAACAGAAAAGTGACAAAACTTTCTCAAGATGGGAAGGGCAAATTTTACTAGAACACAAGTTTTCTTGCTGCTACACCACAAGCCAGACCTCTAAAACAGATCTATAAAAACAAAAGATGGATGATATTTCAGAAGTCATTGAAGAAGAGAGCAAAGGAAACAAGCGCTTGGGGTTCCTATTTCTGTATCAATAACTCCCCCTTAGATGGGGCAGGAACAGATATGTATGGTAGAGATAAGACATTCTAGAGAATGAAAGAAAATGCACCCAGACTATGCACTCCCTGAAGACCCTCTGCTCTTAACACTGCTCCCCTGACCCCCATGGTCCCTCAAAGGGATACTCGTATCTCCTTTCTCTTCTTTCTACCTCCACCAACAAAAAGAAGGAAAGAAGAAAGAAAAGAAAAAATTTTTTGAGAAACTGGAATTAGGTCTTTTGAAAAGAAGTCCTTCTTCATAGAAATCTTCCTGTACAGATCAGTGTATCTTATTATCTTATCAAAGTATAAGTTCTGATCAGAGGGTGCTGATTCAACAACTTTAAACACATTACGAACTGGGCTGCTCCTGGTTTCCTGGGCACGTACCTCATTTTCACATCCCTGTTCCTTTTCCCCTGGTGTTCCCAAATGGAAGCAAATTCTGCCTCCTTTATTTCTACGATACTCTTTCTTTTAATGGCTCTTGTCATGGTCTGTCTTATAGGTTAGCCATTCATGTGTTTATCTGCAATGTAAGGAACAGCTCTGTGTAATTCAGGGCAAGGCCCTTAATTTGACTTGGCCTCACTCTCCACATCTGTGAATAGGAAAATGATAACTACCTTGCTGGGATATCGTAAGAACTCCATGAAATGGAGTATATAAAGCGCTTAGCATGATGACTAGCACATGGTCATCACTCAATATCATTGCTGTTACTACAGCTGCCACTATTATTAATATTCCTCTGCCTCTAGATCTTTCCTGACAACATTCTTCTTGAGGTCATAGATCGATCTTCTTTAGTTCAGTATCTCCTCAAGCAACAAACATAATGACTTTTACATAATAGGAACCGAATAAAAATATATCGAATCTTTTTCCATAGGGCTTATTACTTCCTAACAAAAATTCTTAAATTCTTTCCTGGAAGTTTAGAGTAGCAGATGGTCAACCACTAGTGCCAACCTATGTTCACCATCAAAAGTATCAGCATTGCTCATTGTAGACTGTCAGTGCCACCTTCTCTCACAGGTTCCCCCAGACCCCCCAACCACTTAGGATTGCTCTTTGCAGCATCCCCAAAAGTGTCAGCTTATAGTTCTGGTTCGTGTGATTAATGAGCTTGTTATATCTCTGTCTGTAGCCTGAACTAGAAACTTTCACTTTGGAGAGCAGGTCAAGATATCGAATTTAATTTTAGTTGCATCTGTTATAAGCCAATTGTGTATTCATTACATTTATAGATTCCCTCTCCAGCCGTATATTTTCATGGCTGTTGAGAGCACCTGAATCTGTGTTGAATGTCCTTAGATTTTACTTTGGGGACCTGAAAATGAAGCAGTGAGACATTTTTGATAGCTAGCTGTCATCTTTGGCATTTCTTCCCTTCAGTGTCTAATCTGGTCTGTTTGAAGAAGGGGGCAAGTATAGAATTTTTATCCAAGTTGAGTATCGCATGGTAATTCCGTATTAATGAGGTCTCTGGTCAATGCAGTTCATTTACACATTTCTGTTTTTTCTGGCATGCAACCACATTCTGTGGAAAAGGGAAACTTCTGAAAAATGGAAATGATAAAGTAACTTGAGGCTCGCCAAGGTAGAGATATAGCATTAAATGCACAGGTTTGGCTTAGGCAAGTCAACATACAAGGTGGCCTTGGGGTGTCTGTGGATCTTGCTGGTCCTTCAAGGTTACAGTGAATAATGAGAAAATTAAAAAGGGGCAGATCCCGTGAACATGGCTGAGGAGAGGCTGACAACAGGGTGTGCTCAAGTCAGGAAGAATGTCGCATCTTAATCAGCTAGAAATTCCATTTATTTGAGAGTGAGCTGGTATTTGTGAGGGGAACAAGGTCACATTTAGTAGAACTGGTAATTCAATAAAGGGTTCTGACTTTGCCAGAGTAATGGTGTTGGCATCAAGAGAAGAAAGTTTTGCAGATTTCTGTGTGTGCACTTGCTGTTACTGGTGTTCCTGGTGGGTGGCTGAATCATCCTGATGGCATTCAACAGGAACCAGCTGCTGAGAATATTAAAATGCAAGCATTTATTCCTCTAGAGAGACAGTAGCATCTGCAAAGTTTTCGTATCTTGATAGTACAGATAATCCCAGGGAGCATTCTCTAGTAGTTTTAACTCTCTATTCATTTATACATTTTCTTTTTATCATTATCGTCAGTATCTCAAGTTCTAACTGGAGAGGAGTGCCTGAGTCCACACCAGCTTGTGGAGACAGATAGTAAACACTTGGCCGAGGACATGGTATTGCCTCTTGGGCTTTACCTTGAATTATGATTCTCAAGAGGAGAAATCGGTGGTCCCCTCCCTTGGCCTGTCTTCACAGCAAAGAGCCACCCATACTCCTAGTCCTCCATGAGTGCCACCAGCAGCAAGGCAAGGCCATGGACTTCCCCAGCCTCAATACTGGCCCCTTACGAGCTTTCCTTTTTACTTGTAAAACTTGTGGATTTGTTGCTTTCCTTGTGTGATTTGTTGTTGTTGTTGTGTTTTTGAGCTAGCATCAACAATTGGGAGAAAGGGCCGTGCAGAAAGAAGGTTTGGACTCGGTAATCTACTAGGCCTTTTCCATCTCTAATATTTATGAATAATGTATTGAACTGATGGGAAAAATGTTGAATATGTTCATTATGAATTATATTCACTGGTGTGTTGCCTAGAATATAAAAAAGTGGAGAAGTTGCAGCATAACTAGTTCCTTACAATAAACGTACTGGTACGACAGAGCTCTGCATCCTTTCCTATTCCACTGCGAATCGTCCCAAAGACACGCTGAGTGTCTGAGCGGCAGCTGCAGACTGGGTACCTGATGAGATAACAGCTAGCCGGGGTTCTGCAGGGAAGGGGGGCATTCTTCGTGCAGTCTGGGTCCTAAACAGAAGCAGCTTTCTTAAAGGTATTGCTAGTGCAGTCTCCTTGATGAGAAGTCACGGAGGCCAGTTCCACGTGGCAGATGTTGCTCAGGTGCTAGCATGCTGCCGGGGTTACAGTTCTTATCACTAGAAAAAAAACTTACAATTTTGTCCCTACACTTAAAAAAAACTCAATATAGGTAACTAATTTTTGCCAATGTTACACGCTGATATAAATGAGTAAGAGCGGCAGATATTTCAAAATTAAGTAACTTATTACATTTCACTGTAAAATTCATTATGTTTTTCTCTATTGGTTTTCTTTCACAACCATATTTTGTTTAGGATTTATTAAAATAAAATTATATTTCCTAAGAATTTACCAGATAACACTGGCAAACATTAACCAGAAGCATGACAAGAGGCAAGAAATTTAGGATTTTTTTTTTATTCACACAAATAATCAACAAAATAGATAATAAGGAGTTAAAATAATACCAAAATAGTCTTTCCCTGGCCAAATAACAGTTAGGCCCATTTTTTATCAAATATAGCAGTGTAAGAGACATGCAAATATGTACGAAAATAGAGAAAGACTATCTAAGGTCAGGAACTTAAGAGGATGCAGCCCTCGTGTACAGTACAGAACAGTTGCAACTTGAAGCAGTTCATAGATAGGGACAGCAGAAAGCTCCAGCCCTTGTCTGAGATCCCAGGAGGACAGCAGGGCATTGATGAGCGAGTTCTGCCTCAAAGAAGCCTTTGCTTCATATTGTGTCATTTCAGAGCTAATGGACTAGCTCTTGTGACAGGGGAGTCCAAGACCTCACTTGTACCAATATCAACTTTTATAGTGACACGAGCTCAAACTAACTGCCTCAGCATTATTTATCATCATCAGGTCGCTCAAAAACAATGATGGCTACCCAATTCCAGAGTGGTATAATGTGAGAGCCGATGTGGCAGGGCTTTTTATCCCAGCTCCACCCTTCCTTACAGGACAAATCACTTAACCTGTCTACGTAATAGTGTATTTGTCAAATAAATAGAAAATCATCTATCCTCATCTCCTTCACAGCGGTATTTCTAAGGCTGATTGTGCACACGTATATAAATGTATATATCATAGCTCTCTATTTACAGCAGGGGAGAGTGATTTAAAAATATATGAAATAGGATTTTATATATGCATCTGTTGCAAAGGTCAATCACATTTTTTTTTTAACGTTAAGACCTCCTCTGGTAATTATCAATTGTTAAAACACTTGAAAATAATGACTGAGCCTATATCGCCTCTGTGAAACGGAAGGCTTTTTGAAATCTAAGTGTGATTATGAGATTCAAACACATTGCCATCTATTTATGGACCCCAGTGGCCTTACTCAAGGCAGTATAAACCTATCAAGCAAAATAAAAGACTAGCTATGCCAATAGATATCTGAAAAGAAAATCCAAAATCAAGATCTAGTATCAAAGTATAATTCTGGCTGTAGGAAAGAACTGGTACTTTACATTAAACACTTATTTTTTTAAAAAAAAAAAAAGGGACAAAGATATATAGTCAGGAGAGGATAAGCTTCAGCCTACACAAACATCCTAGGCAGCTGTTCAGGCTACTGGTCTGTCCCAATGAGAATCAGGCTCAGTATATATAAAGACCCTCAGATCATTGGAAAAGAGGCCACATTCATCTATTTTGTACTGCTGTTATCCGTTTGATGTTTGTCTCGGCTATTTAATCTCTGCTTTCTATATACAGATCTCTGTGGAATGATAATGACATGAGGAGGGCAGGTGAAGATAAATAAATGTGATTTTTTAGACATGACCGTTATCCTCTAATAGCTTTTCTCTGGTCCATTCCAAGCATCCAGGATAGAGAAACTTAGCTTCCATGGAGAGTGAAGTCATAGCACCAACTTAGCATAATAAGAGGAGGGAGAGGGAGCAAGCAGACTGTTAGTGAAATGAGTGAGTTTCTGCTGGGCGATGACCAGGTTCTCCTGTTTCCTCTATTTTTCCCCAAACTGAAAAGAGTTATTGTGGTAATTCACCTGTGCTTCTGAGCCTGTGTGCACATGCCCAAGACCTGCTCAAGGTAAGGCCAGAAAGAAATCAGGGGCAGGACTTACAGCCAGGAAACTCAGTTTCTTTTTACTAACTACTGCTTGTTTTCTTTTTTTCAAGGAAGTTTGTGTTTTTAGAAAATATGTTTCAATTCCCAGACATTGATATCCTGGGCATCTTTGGGTTGCGACAGAAGTGGGGATTAGTGGCTGTGACAAACGGAACAGAAGCCAGTGCAATTGCAATCCATCAAACGTTGACAGACCCCAGATTTTTCTGATCCTTGCTCCAGAATTCCGTTGTGTCCTTACCCTAGGAAGACAGGGTTAACTGAGAGTTTTGAGGTTGGTGGTGCCTCTTTCTTAATTTTGGTCTTGGTGACTATGGGACTGGAATGCCTTGGTAAAAGCAATAACTAGAACCAAGACCACCTTCCTGGGGGTACAAGCTGTGCAGTTGTACAAGACCCCTATGCTTGAAGAAGGGCCCTATGCTTGGTTTAATGCTCTGCTGTTGCTGTCTTGAAATTCTTAATGAATTTTTAATAAGAGGCCCCACATTTTCATTTTGCCTTGAGCCCCACAAATTATGTAGCCGGTCCTGCCTGGAATTTCTCTTTCCCTAGTGTGCCAACTGAAGATATCAGTCACATGTCTTCTCTCACTGAAAATGATCCTCTTGTTCCATTCCTCAGAAGCTCGCTCCCCTTTAAAACTCTGATGATTTCTCTCCATACAGTGTAGTTCAGAAGAACCCACCTCTCCTTCCTTCCTCCGGACACCTTGAGATGATTATAATCAAGATGGTCTTATCTTATAATCAGAAACTCTGGGGGTGTCTCAGCCAAATATTTTTTTGCTGGAGGTTAATACTGGGAGCACTTAGTGAAGCCCCTTTATTGGATAGTTAAAATAGGATTCAACCATTAAATTGAGATTTTAAAAAGAGCGTCTAACAGTCAGGTTATTTTAGACCAGGACTTTCCAACCGTTACGTGATCAAACACATCAGTGTATTCTGAAAACAAGTTAATCTCCCAGCTCTGGCCCTGGGCTTCTCTCTCTCTCAGACTCCCACTGTTGTTGCTGCCAGCTGTGAGTCCTAGGTCCTTCTCATTTTTTCTTTTTCCTTCAGCTCATACCAATCCTTTCATCTTTCTTACTCAAAATTGGCCTTAGGAGGAGGGAGTTCCTCTCTTTAGTCTACCTGTGGCATCTTATGAGAATAATTCTTGCTAACTTTTGTACTGTATATACGCACCAATTCTGCCACCACCTTGATGAGTGTGAATGACAGACTGTAAGGTCCGAGTTAGACCCCATAAAGTTCATGGGCCTGTCCACTGTGACAGGTTTTTAGAACCAAGCCTTAACCAGAAGAATCCAGGTTTCCTGACTCCTGGCCAGATACGTTTTTGATGACTCAGGGCATCCTCAACATTCCTAAAAGATACATGTAGATGACTGGGCCATAAGCCAGTTCTTAAGCCTCCAATCCCAGAGGGGGAAATGTGCAAGAGGAGCTAGGAGCTGGGAGAGTCATGTGGGAGAAAGAACCTGACTGGCCACCTCACGCTAGTTAGTTAGCTTCTCTGAACCTATCAAATACTTCCTACCACAGATAATGTCTCCAGGGTTGTTGGGAAGATGCAGAGAGATGCTAGCCTAACACGAGTCCTCACTCACAGCAGAAGCTCAAGATCAGCTTCTTCCACCTCCACCTCCTCCTTCTCCCTTACATTCTTCCACACCTCTATTCTCCCTCCTCTGTGAAAGGAAGGAAAGCAGGAGGAATCTGATGGCGGGGTGCCAAACCATGCAGTCTTGGAGTTTAAATTGTAGGAGATTAGCATAACCTGTCTTTGCCTGAGCCAGGTAGGCTGAAGCTTGCAGGTTCTGACCTCCTGTCTAGCAACAGCACAACCATGGCACAGCAGAAGAGCCAAAAGCATTATTCACAAACCACGGCCTCTCTCAAGGGACTTTGCAGTGCTTCGCCAGCTCCAGACACGGCTCAGGGCAAAAAACGGCAAAGGAGATTGAATCCTTTTCAGCCTTGGCCATCCTTTCCTCCTCTCCTCTGCCTCCAGGGCCCAGAGTCCTGGTGCTAATCTGATTCTCTCCTTCAACCTCTCCTGTTCCAGAATTATCCCTAACCCTTCCCCCAGCTCCAACTTGAAACTGATTTACACTGAGATGACCCTCTTGAGGTTGAAGTGATTAGAGGATGGGGGCATGAATATCTCAATCCCACCACGGGACATTTGCATCTCAGAAGCAGCGTTAGAAATTGAAATGTACCTTATTAATAAGGGGACTTCTGCTCCTTGCCTGCTGTAGGTGTCTGTCCCTCCTGTGCCTAGAATTAGCCACGTCCTGATGCAGCTGGACCCGTGGACCCCCCTACTCCCCTTCTTTATCTTTGGTCACGTATGTCATGTGAACTTAGAAAAGCAAACTTTCTACCTGGGAGAGAAAGAGGGGAAAAAACTGTAGGTTTACACAGTGAATAATCAAGCCCTGGATGATGGCACAGGGTCTCTCTTACAAAAACATGCCACAGGATCATTTTTCTGATATGAAAATAAGTTTCTATCTTAGATAGCTAAGGCCTTAATGGGTATGGTTATGAAAGTACTGTAAATAAGTTTAAAACCAGACCGTTTTGCAATAAGTCAAGGCTCCTACCTCCTGTGAACTCCGAGCATTTTGCAAATTTGAATAATCAGTCATCTTGAGTTTCCTCTTTTTACAGAGGAGGCTGTGAAGGCTCAGAGGAGACAGGGCTTTTTTTCCTGGTCACCCACCTCACCTGCAGATCTGTGTCTGCGGCCCTCGGCCCCCAGGGAAGTTTGGCTTTGTTAGGGGAACTCCTGAGAACACCTCCATCCACGGCAGCCTGCTTTTCCATCTTCTAGTCATTTCTCTTTACTAGTTGTTGCTCCTGCGATGTGAGAGAAAATGTAGCCCAAGAATCAAAGGGAGGCAATGGAGCATTAGGGGAACATTAGCAACTATTGAAAAGACATTTTGACCTATTTCTGTAGTTATCAATGTAATAGTATTTGTTGCCAGGAAATGCACCGAAGGCGGGTGGGAGGTTGAATTGCACTAGCAGCCTGCTCTCAGGGGCCCTCCAGTTACAGGAGGTGGTAATTCTAGTTAATAAAAGGGTGAACTTCAAACACATTTTAACCAAATCAAATTGTAGCGGGAAATATCGTATTACTGATGTTCAAGCCGACTCACAGCTGGTAACATTAGTCAGTATAGAGGCCCCCAATTCTGACTTTCCAGCATTTTCAGATGCGTTTCTGGCAGTGGGAGAGTTCCCCAGGCACATTGTTATGTAGGAAAAGGAGATGTTTAACTAACGTAGGAGCTAGCCTACATGAAAAATTCTTTATTCTTGTCAGACTTTTTATAAGATTGTCAGATATTCAAATAATATGTAACCAAGCCAAACTTCAGGTGGTTAATAGGAAATCTCCAAGAGCCAGGAGTTTTAATTTTTTTGTTGTTTGGGTTTTTTTCTATGACATGTTGGCAAATGATAAAAGCGATTCACTCTGCTATCCAGAGATGCTGGGCACAGTTCCCCCAACACTGATCTCATGCCATGAAAAGCACAAGGCATGGCGAAGAGCACAGCCTGCTGATCCTACAGCTCGGATTTGAATCCCAGTTTAGCCCCTACTAGCTGTGTGACCAGAGGATATTCACCTAACCTCTCTGAACCTTAGGATCCTCACATGGAAAATAGGCAAAATATCAATCTTTCATAATTGGTATGAGGACCAAATGAGATAACGTGTGTAAAGAAATCCACATATAAAGAAAACCTGCTGGGCATGTATCCAGCATTCAAAAGTGATCATTGTTAACTTCTACTCTTTTTGCTTCTATGGTTTGCAGGGCTTTTTTTTTTTTTGAGTTAATTAATTTTTTCCAAAAAATGCACAGCTTTTAATATAATAATAAAAGGAAACACTGCTATGGATGCCCTGCAGACTGATCTGGTCAGTCCTTTTTTGGGTGAATAACTGTTGGCCACTCACCTTTCTCACAGTGAGCCTAGACTTCCCTTTATTAGCCTCCTCTGGGGTCACGTAGTCAAACCATAGAACATGTTTTCACCAAATCCACTAACCCCCCTGGTAACACAGCCCCAAATTATGTGGGCATAAGTGAGACAATGGATCATAGAGCAGCTGGAGCTCCCCAGGCCCCTTCCTCACCTGTCCTGTCCAGTTCACCTTGAGTTAGGAGAGATGGCAGAACCTTTCTGTGGGATTGCCTCCTGCCCAGACTTTTTTCTGAACTTTTTCCATGGGCCGGAGTCTCTGTTTTCACAGAGATTAATTCTGATTTGGTTCGCCTACACTTTTGAAGCTCTAAAAGCTTTTCATTGTGGGCAGATTGTCTCAAATACTGTATTTGAGGATGGAAAGAGAAAACTCTGCCCAAATGTAAGCACCATTGAATCAAAGAAACAGTATATTTTTTCAGTTGCATTCTTTGAGGATCCAGATAACCTTGAATCCTTTACAAAAGCACATCAGTAATGCCATCCTCCCTCTTAAAAAGACACGTACACACACACACACACACTCACACCGATCACAGAAGGCCACTGTTCATGATATAAAGGGGTGGAGTGTCCAAGAGGAATACAGACTGAAAAAGAAGGTGATTCTATAGATAGAACCCAGATCCAGAAGCCAGGACATCCAAATTCTCGCGTGGGAACCTGCCTTCTGGTATGGGTCCCAACATATCTGCTGCACCCCAACTCCATTGCCATTATTTCCAGGCAGCATGAATTCTGACCCACCCTCCTTAGAGGTTATAGAGGAATTCACCTGTTGCTGTTTTGAAAGACATTGTGATAGCTATGCCAAAGGCACTTTACGTGGGCAAAGTGTTTTCCTCACTTGGAAGGATGGAGCCCTGAATTGTACCTCCCCTCACTCTGGAGTGGATAAATGACTGAACTTTTCACACCAGTATGGGAAGAAAATGATGTCATTATAATGCCAACTTCTAACAGCGTTTTTGTAATCATCTTAATATCTAGGGCTGATGCAGACCCACTGACCTGGCCTCTCATCCGTATTGACTCCTCTTTCATCCATGCATGCTTTTGATAAGCATTAATTACAGGACAACTCAGTGTGAGAGGTGTTGTGGATACAGAGTACGTATCCCTCCCTCATAGCCCAGCTAAACCCCTATGCACACTGGTGGCCCGTTGACTTCAAGCTTGATCCAAATCCCTTCCTTTTTGTGCATTGAGCCATTTTAGTAAGTCTATGGAAGGGCTGTTCCATAGCCAGGAGGTCTTGCTTCTTCTGATTGTTAAAGCACTCATTTATATGTCTCATGTGGCACCAATTACATACTGTCCTATACTAGAGCGTGTTCATATGTGTCTCATTCTTTCTACCACTTCCCAGTAAGCTTCGTAAGTACAGAGATTATATTTATACACAATTTGTATCCCTTGCAACACCTAGGATGTATCATCAGAAATAAAAGGTACATAGTGAATATTGTAATTTTAAGAATGAAATTAACAATAGCTTATAAGTATCTGCCAACAAACTATCTTTTCTGAACTCTATAAATACCTACCGGGAAGCTAGCCTACAGAGAACATCACTCAAAGATATCTGTGAAGCTTAAGGATTTTTTTTTTCCAATTTAGTATTTATAGGTTTCATTCTTCCCTAATCTTGGCCGACAGTATTTGCACATAGTAGGTTTTTAATAAATGGTTATTGATTTATTAATTAAAATCATGGAATAAATCAGTGATTTCCTATTTCTTTACGTTAAAATAGCCATTTTGATTTCCATCTACATCTTTATCTTTAGACCTTGTCAAGCCCTGCAACACAGATATCCTAGGATTTTATCCCAAGTGGTACCTGGCTTCAGCTTAGAAGTGGTCATGAGTTTTAATTTGGCCTGTTTATCGGGCCTCTAACAGGGCAGAAAGAAAACCTTTTTTTTTTCTGTCTCCTCCTCTTCCTAATAGGACTGTTCTATAGTTGAATAGGACCAATGTCTAGATAAAAATCTTTTCATTCCTGGAATAAACATGATATCAGATTCATAATGTCAGAGTGAGGAAGCGCAGCACACAAAAAAAATCTGGACATCCCATGTTGTGAGTTTGCTTGTGGGCCTGAGGGGTGAGGGGTTTATTACTCAAGGCTGTTAGGTTAGGTGCGCATGATCTGCACCAGCTCCATTAACTGTGTCCTCCGCCCAGATGAGACGGCTGACTTAACAGATCCTCTCCAGCCGCACAAGCTTCCCCGTTACCCTCCAAGCTGATTAGATCCTAAATTCCATCCACACGAAATGATCTGAAGCCAGTTGCTTTTGTGCTAGGTCACAGGATGTGATATAGCAAAGAATTCCAAAATAGAGACGTTATTCCAGTTTTTCCTTGGTTCCTCCTCAGAACGCCTGTCTCCCAGAAAGCCGGGGAAGCCAGTCCCTCCTAGGCTAGACACTCTGTTGAGTCATGTTTACCGTCCCCCTCAGAAAGGTTCCAAAAGCAAATGCAAGAGGTTGCCGGATGCAGGGACATGTGGCGCGCGTGCTTCTGAAGTGAGAGGCATAGCACACACCTGCTTTTTGGCTGTGGCAGGCCATCTTGACTGTGCCATGCCACAAGTTAGCATTTTGGATGAGCAATTGCCATTCTGTTGTTTTCTTCTCAACACATGGTGTTCAAAAACAGTTAAAAGAAAACTGTACCCATTTGCTCATCCCAGAAATCTAAAATTTCAAAGAAGCATGCCAAATTAATTTTCACATAATATTTTCCAAGCTTTTTCTTTGCACTGAGAAATGATATTTCACTTTTTGAACTCTTGGTGTCCCGGCCTGAGGTAAATGGGTGCAGTTTCTCTTTAAATGGCGTTAAACATATCAAAGCAGGATTATATCTGTCACTGTCTTTTTTTTTTTTTCTTTTTTTCTAATGGAATCAAAATCCTTCAGGGAGTGTCCCAAATCCACATTAATGTCTTTGAGTGCTAATGTTTCCACTGGGACTTTTACATTAGCAAAATACAAGCGTGTGGTTTCCCCTCTCTGCTGTCTGTATAAGAAAGAGACGACTACACATCCGTTATTCTCCGTGGCCTCCAGCTAACCCGTGTCAAGGTGGGAGAAGATGAGTGGAGATTTTGGAAACTAGTGCTTCCTTTTCTACCCTTTGCCTCCCATGTGTGGCTCGCCTGCTAAGCTAACATGAATGCTGTTTCCAGCATGGGTGAATCTCTGGAATCCCAGCCATGAATTTTATTCAAAAAAACCCTAAATTACAGTAGCCATCAATACTATTTATTAAGGGCCTATTAAAACTCAAATTTCACCTTTGGTTCTGATTCTGGAAAAATTAGACAAACACCCGTGATTTTTAAGACCTCACCACTGACATTTTTGTCATCGATTTTGGGATATCGGTCATGTGTCCTTATTATTGCAATACAATTCCTGTCTACTTCAATCCCTCTTTTTTATTTCTTTAACAAAGCAATTAAAGTGACATGTTGTCAACTCTCAATTATCAGGTGGCAATGAAAGATTGCAGTGTCGTAGATAGATAATAATTATAAATAAATAATCGTAAAATGATAATAAATAATTAATAATTCTCACATCACATTTAATCTTAGAATGCACCTTTTTCTTTCATTTCAATGTATTCTGGAAAGTCACAGTATTTCTGGAGTAACTGTTTTTATATATGATGTAGAAGGGGCTGGAAACTCTGTACTCTCCAACCCCTGCCCAGCGTCTTCCTTCTTTGGGTGCCATCCTGGCCACAGAGGGCTTTAGTTCTGGAGCTGATGGAGAGAACCATCCCTGGAGAGCTGGGAGGTGCCTGCTCTCTGAGCTCGCTCTTTGCTTACTTTCACTTTCTAGAGCACTCTGGAGAACGACAGGCACTACTTCCGTAGACTCTCTTCCTAGCCCTTCCTCTTTCTTCCTCCTCTACACCCTTTCCTGCTTTGCTTTTTTTTCTTCTTTCTTTTTCTACCCCGCATGAAACTAAGTGAGGGAGCTTGAACTGGGGTGTGTTGGTGTGGATGGAGAAGCCCAGGGAGAAGGGGGATCTCCTAATGCCCGAGCCTACCACCAGCAAAGAAACTCAGTGTTTTTATTTAAACAACCTTTCCCCACAGCTAAGCCTTCATATGTGGAAGAAAGATTCAAACCTTTTGCCTTTCCACACTTTACAGAAGACAAGGTAAGCAGAAGCAGTGATAATGTCAACCCTGGATTGAAACAGAAGCCTTTGTGTACAAACTATGTGCTCACCTTTAAATATTTTTGAGGATAAATCCCTATGTGGCAATTAATGGAGAACCGACTATGATAGATTTTTGTGGGGATTGTGCATGTTTTTCTGGTGTTGAGTCTTGGGGTTTTGTGTTTGTTTTTAAGCATTAGTTGCACAAAAGCTTTGCAATGTCAGGTAGACTGTCTGTCTTCTGTAACTGAAAAAAAAAATACCCTTTTGTACATGAGTCATTTGAATTTTCTATGTTAATATTCTTTTTGGTGGGTCCAATGTCAGTTTGTTCATGTTAGCATATTTAAATGTCAAGGTGGCAGAAAATGTGTGTTTATATTTGTATAAACTTCTGCACACAATTTAGCACCATATAGCAGATCCTCACTAAAAATATTGCTGATGGCTTTCACAGTCGTTTCATCTTTGGCTTTCCCTCTTAGCAAACTTTGGCAAAGGACACAGGCTTTGTAGATGGACAAACTTGGATCTGTATATGAGGGCCATCAATTACTTTCTACTTTGTGAGTCTGATCAAACCAAAATCTTGCTGTGCCTTAGTTTCTTTACCTGAAGAAATGGGGATGATAATCTCTACTCTGGAAGGTTTTCATAAGGATTAAATGACATGATAGATATTAATCCCCTAGCTAGTACCTGAAATGTGGTATAACACTCAAATGTTATTTCTCTCCTCTGGTTTTGTTTTTTTTTTTTTCCAAGAGAAATGCCT
Organism: Equus quagga; assembly: GCF_021613505.1. Classification (NCBI taxonomy): domain Eukaryota; kingdom Metazoa; phylum Chordata; class Mammalia; order Perissodactyla; family Equidae; genus Equus; species Equus quagga. The sequence goes on along the minus strand of NC_060270.1, from coordinate 16,388,966 downwards.
GATTGACACGATCAGTTCTTTGGTCTTAAGCTTACTATTAGTGATTTTTCTCCATAACCAGATTACTTGAACTGATCATATTCCTTAGGTTTCAGCCACTCAATTTTTGTGCATCTCAAAGGAAGTCGTTGTGCTCTGCCCTATCCTAAAATATAACTGTAAGTGAAAGGACTTGGAGGTTAGGTAGTGTGTTGGAGCTGATAGACACATGGCTCAGCCAGGTTCTTTCCTTTATCCCCAGCTCCACCCTCATCCTTGACCTAAATACCCTCTCAGAGACTGGGCAGAGCAGAGGAGCAAGGCGTAGAGAGCCCTGTTTCTAAGCTACTTAGGGAAGTGAATTTGGGGTGGATACTGAAAGGAAAAGTATATCCAAACGCATAGAACAGCTGAAATCAATGGCTCAACCTTTAGATTTGGGGTACTAGAAACATTCTGAATTCTTTCCAGTCTCTACCTAAAATACAGTGCAGAGTTTATGCCTTCTCTCCTGATTCAAAATTAACGGTTATGTTGTATATTCATTCAATGGGAATGAGTATGGCTACTCAATTATTTTAGGTGGTTGTGTTGCAGATGTAAAACAACTATATTGTAAACTCTTTCGAAGAACCCAAATTGCATCTAATCATACACTTTTTTTACTTTCATAATACTTGCACTTAGTTGGAGCTCAATAAATATTTGTCCAATGAACAATCGAATCTAGCCAATGGCTTCTTGACTGTGGTAGTGATGGTGCTGCAACATGGGATCCTGTTTTATTGCCTAGCAATGTATTTTATGCGTACATATCTATATCTGTAGATCTTTCCCTCTCTCTGTATATGTGTATGTATTTATATACATTTTTATATACAATTGTTTAAATAAAAGATCTTAAAGGACCCAATTCCATTGGATCACTGAGTGCCCTAAATCCATCTGTGGACTCATTACTGATAAAATTGCCAGCTGCACAATTAACTCTGTGAGCATTGCCAAGCCCTCAGTTTCCTCATTTGCAAAATGACTATATATATTAAGTAATCGCTAAGGGAAGAAACCCTTCCAACTCCATAATTCTATTCTTTCTCTCCAGTGAGAAGTGACATGTGTTTTTGAGAGGTGTGCTGTTGTTTGAGCTTAGTTTTTCTCCTTATGCAAGAATCACACATGAGGTCTACCAGGGGGCTGGGGACTTGTTTATTTGCTTTTAAGACTCTTTCAGGGCAGCCATTGAAATAGTGTCTTTTCATTTCGATTACTTATCATTTAGACACAGGGACTCCGCATGGTGGGGCCGACCTGACCCCCAGAGGAGCCTGCCCTGGTTCTGTCATTCCAAAAAAGAGACTGAAAGCTCCTCCAGATCCCCCCTTCCGGAATCCTTAAGGGAACTCCTCTTTGGTGGAAATGAGGCCTGATAGTTCCAGTCTAGCTTCATAGATGCTTTTCTGGATTCACAGGTTGTGCTGGACATTAAGGACACAGTCTGCTTTGGCCAACCTCACCATTGCCAGAGTGAGGTGTTTCTGGTGATTTGGTTTGTTTTTCCTTTTAAAACCCGCGTATTTAATGTTGTGTGTGATAGAGCCTGATTGTCCCCATAAGGAAAGTAAGTTTTTATGTCATTAACATGCTGATTTGGTTCAAGAAAGAGAGAGTAAACTGCCAGTATGGTACAGTATTTCTGGGTATTGTTTTCTTTTTTCTCTCTCCTTTTTTTTTTTTTCTTCCTTTTACAAGAAGAAAAAGACCCAGAATTGTGCTGTTTGGATTATCATCTTCTCCTCTTACATTTGAGTTTCACAATCCTCTTTGAATGAACAATTAACTCTCAAGGTCTGCATCACAGCAGCTGCCTTTGGGTGTGTCCCTGGTGACTTTATGGCTCTGGACACTTCTTCCTCTCAGCTCCTTGTGAATATTGTGTGTCCTGGCCCTCTCTCTGAATCACACTGGCATTCAAACAATAACCTCTCCCCTGGCTGGTGCTTCTTGATCACCAAAATGACCACGCAGCCTCTACCGCTGTACTCTTCTTTCAGATGCTCCCCACGTTCTGGAAGAAAAAGATAGCTTTAACATTTAATTGCTTACATGATAAATTTTGATAAGGACTCAAGTATTAGATTTTGATGAGTACTAAGGGGGAGACCCAGACAACAGACACAAAATCTTATTTTTAGAGACTACTTTACAGTACAAATGTGCAGCACTTGGGGGGAGCCAAGTCTTCACGTTTGAATGAGAAGAACAGCGTTGTTGCCCTGTCTGTGTCAGGATTTCCTCCTCTTTGGTCTGCAATGCAGTCCTACTTTGGTTTAATTAATCCATTAAGGTCTATCTTAACCCTAGTCAGTAATGATGGAGGGGCTCACCGGAGCCATCTAGAATGGGAGAAATTAGATGGATAATGATTTTTGTTCTGTCTTTTTATATAGTTGATCCCATGAGGGACATATTTCTTTGGTGTATTCATGCTGATGTTCTCAAGACAGATATATTACAGAGAAATAAATCAGACTATGAGATTTTGCTAGTGTCTAATTCTTGGTGTGTAAATTTAGTGTTTTAAAATCAAAGCTATTTTTAAAAGGATATTTTTATCAATATAATATTAAACAATCAAGAGGATGAGAGAAATTTGAGAAACTCTCAATTGGGTATTATTTTTTATTACACTTAGATACTGTTATGGAATATTTATGTTAATAGTCTTCTTCTGATTACTCCCTTCTCCACAAGTAAACTGTTTAAGATGATTCCTCCTCAGTCCAATTCAACAAGTGTTTACTGCATAGCAGTTGGCAGTTCTCAAAAATCAGGAGACTTAAATGGCTTTATATGTCTAAAGTAATAAATCAGGACAGTTGGGGTTTTTTTATATAGTTATTTGAAATCAAGACCTAAAGTTGCAAGGCAATAAATTAATCAAACTGTACAGGTTGAGTACCCACTATATTTTTCCTACTATGAGTGGAATTTATAAGCAACTACAATATACATTTAAAATACAATACTTTTTTTAAAGTATGGTAAGGTGGATGGAGTGGTTTTTACCTTGTTTTAGAGGGTTGGCAATTGGCTGATAGAAATCTTGGAAATTTCTTTAGCCAAAGCAGAGTTCAAGTTATAGTTTGAAGGAAGGAAAGATGCATGAGGGATTATTCTGCAGATGCAGGCTTATGGGGGAAAGGCTCAGAGGTGGACATTTCCCACGTAAAGGGAAGACTCTCAAGGGGAATAAGCCAGAAGGAAAGGAGATTTGCTCAGTGGACACAGGAGGGCCTTAGTGGCACCATTTTCTGACAGATTAGATGAGCAAACTTGTAAAAGGCTTTCAGTGCTGGGAGTTTGGAATTCACAATTGATCTGAAGTAGGATGGAAACCCACTGGAGGACTGAAGAGGGAACTATGACAGTCAAGCCATTGAGAATATGTTTGGAGGGAGGCAATTTTCATATCCTAGGTACAGTGTGATCAGAAGCTGGCAAAGGACAACAGAAGAAAATGCATATTTGAGTTAAGATCATTATAAGAAATTTTCTAGATTTAATAATTGGCTGTATATGAGAAGCAAAATATTTTAAAATATGAAAGTCTAGCAGAAGTTTGAGGCATTGGATGGTGTCATGGACCATGGTTATATAGCATTTGGATAGCAGAATAATTTAAAAGGAATGAGAGAATGCTCTATATGGAATCTGAGGTGCTAGCAGAAAATCTAATCAGAGATATTCTAAAGAGGAAGTGCTGACTAAGTTCACTTAATTAACCCCAACTAAGAGAAGTAGGTTACAGAAAAAGATGGATGAGTGTATGAACCCCTCATATGTATGACTATAAAAAGAAAAAACTGTGCGCCTTAAGATGGTAGTGCCTTTTAAGATGGACAGCATATTAAGGAGAAAGTAAAGGAAGGTTGAGGAAATCATTGAAGGGATAAAATTGAGCTAAGATTTTAAACTACAGAAGCCAAAGACAGAGAAAGAAGCCATTTTGAGGAAGTTTTTAGGGAAACAATAGCAATAAGCTTAAAGGAACCTTGCAGGATCATCTCAGCCAATGCCCAAATCCTGTGTATGGGAAAAGGAGGCCTAGAAGAGAGAAATGCCCAAGCAAGCAGAGCCAGCTTGTAGAAGAATGAGGACTTGGGCATAGGCATCTCTGGTCATGGTCAAGTGCACCTTCTACTGTGCTATGCTGCCTCAGTGAAGGACTTGTCCAGTCACATCTTGCAAATGTTACGAGTTAGGCAAAGAGAGTCTGAATTTGTAGAGGGCCAGGCTGACAAAAACTGACTTGTGTAAATCTGCTGACGAGAGAAAAGGAGAGGGTTTCAGCTGTGTCCAGGACGGTCAACAGAAGAAGAGGAATGAATGGTTTTGAGTATTTCAGAGCAACTTCTTGCCTGCTAATGCATCAGAATCACATTTGTAAGAGGGCACTTAGAGATGCACCGCTACACAATTTTGCAAGTGTAGAAGCATATTTATATTTTTATTTTGTTTAAATATCAACTCTTTTCAACTTGGTTCTTAATATTGAGGGAAAATTCTTTGGGTTTCATGTCTAAAATTGAACCTAGATTTAGTTGGTTAAAAATAAGACCAAAACTGAAGAATCTTTCACTCTAACCTAAACTGAGGGGCTGGTTTGCTTTGGACCTTGACTGACTTTCTTCAGTACAGCCATGCAAAGACTTGGCCAATGCTGAAGTCCAGAAAACATGCTGTGCTTTGCTTGCTAAATATTTTGAAATTGGCCCCTTGTCTTCAGGAAGACCTCCTGGGTTTTGCCTGAGTAAGGACCACAAACTTGAGCCCATGCTAACTACAGCTGTTGAAGTCTTGTGAGGGATGGAGGAGATACTGTGCAAATGTGACATGTTGAAGGGGACTCCCCTGCATAATGTGATCCATGTCTTTAGGAATAGAGCTTTGCTTCCATGTTAATACATTCTGGAAATTGCTCAAGAGGCAGCTTTGGCATTAGAATAGCAACTTTCAAAGCAGTGAACGTCAGCACTTCTATTTCTCCTTCTTCTTGGCGTGCATTACATGAAGCTGGAAAGACTAATTGGCTAAATGAAGGGACTCAGTGTCGCAGAGTTGAAATCCTGGCATGTAAATGGAGAGGTGGGGAGAGACTTTGCATGCATATCTATATGGCCTCCCTTTGTGAATTATCAGAATAGAAATGGTTCTGCCTCTTCTCTAGTTTGCCTGTGAGATGAGTTGGGGTGTGAAGGGCATGGCACAGAAATTCGCCACGCTTTGTATCTGTGATTACTTGTCTCTGTGTGCATCTTTTCCACTCCTAAATTGCGTGTTTACCTAAGCTTGCTGAATAATGCATTGTTTTAAAAGATGTGTCCCTGAATTAAAGTTATTATATGACAATTATAATATGGCTACATACAGCTGAATATTATAAAGAAAAAAATCAGTAAATGTCATTTTTAAAAGCAAACAAGGAAATCTCTCATTTGTTTTATAGGTGTTAGATATGCTTCCTTGACCTCTGCCAAGCTTTTACAAAGACTGATCAATAATGGAATCAAACAGATCATATGAGATTGGTTCCCTATGGCAGTAGTCAACTTAGCATATGGAGTGTTTCAATCGGAAAGAGTTTCATCACACATACATTTTTTGTGAAAGAGTATTTCAAGATAAGCTCTACAACCCATTTTTAATTTTTGTACAACACCAAAGTCTAGAACTCATTTGGTTGGTTCACCTGTTCTGCCTTTTAACAACACTTTGCCTAAACTGTCACAGACAAATGTAGACCAAATGTATTTCATGAAACTTTTAATAGGACATCACAATATTTCATATGAGGATTTAAGATCTCCTGAAATATGTCAGAATTTTATAACTAAACTAAATCTTTGATGCTTATTAAGCTCCCCTTTTTAAGGTTTAATTTGAATTATGAATAATAAACATCTATTAACACATCATCTTACTGATAATCATTGTCAAATCAACTCTTAAAATACTTTGGGCAAGGAAGGGGGGAAAGTTCTTTGACCTTTGCCCTGAACTCTCTCTAAGGTTTTTCCATTTCCATTAATTACGGAACTTTGAATCCCAATGTTGATCTAAAACACAGGGTGAATTTAAGTTATCCACTTCTTTGTTAATTTTTGTCATTGGTTTTTTTGCCTTTTTTTGTTGTTATTGTTGGGGTTGTTGAGGAAGTTTGGCCCTGAGCTAACATCTGTTGCCAATCTTCCTCTTTTCGCTTGAGGAAGATTGGCCCTGAGCTAAGATCTGTGGCAGTCTTCCTCTACTTTTTTTGTGTGTGGGTGCCACCTCAGCATGGATTGATGAGTGGTGTGTAGGTCTGCACCTGGGATCCGAACCTACAAACCCTGGGCCACCAAAGCAGAGCACACGAACTTAACCACTACGCCACCAGACCAGCTCCATCATTTTGTTTTTAAAGCACTCTTTATGCTTAGTGACACTGCTGAGACCTGAACCTGACACAGTGATGGTCTGCAGCATAAACACCTCACAGACTAATAATTGTTAAACTTTTGATCATTAACAAAATCATTTGAAGTCCCTGGGTACCACTGCATGAAGTGTTGTGGTTAAAGAGTGTTCCTTGGAAACTTGATGCTGAAAGAGGGTCTTGGTGAGTCAGTTGAAAGCTAGGTGAATTTTAAACACTAGTAAAACCAAATTTGAGGATGCCAAATTTGATTCAAAGGTCAAACATTAAAATGTTGCCCGTGGACCATGGAAGAAAAGGGTTTGCCTGGAGAAGAGCATGGGTAGGGCTAGACCCTTGGAGCCAATAGATGGGAGTTGCTATTTCCATGTGGCATTCCACCCAAGAGGGGATAAAATGCTGCAGTGGACTTCAACAGTTATCAGTCATCAGTTATGCCACTCTAAACATGACTGACCTTAAATATATGTAACATAGTGTCTTTTGTCCAGTAGCTCATCATATAATTTCATTCATCCCACCAGTAAATGAATGTGAATGAATATGAATATGAATGACTATGAATGTACAGGTATCATTCTTCCCAAATGTGAACCGGGAAAGCTGAGGCTCTGTAAGCGTAAGCACCTTGCTTAGTGTTACTTTTATAATCAGTGGTAGAATCAAAACCAGAACTAGCTTGATGTCTGGAATCTACAGAGTGTTGTTTTCAGGGCCAAGTGGAGCAAGTTATGTTTAGTTTGATTTTAATCCATTTCAGAATCTGGACAACATCTTAACAAAATGTCTCGTTATACCCTGTTTTTCCTGTAGATTTCTAGAAAGGGAGCTACAGTTAGGGGTGCAGTGTAGGTCTTTTTTCTGACAACAAAGTGTTTTTGCTCTTACAATCTCATCAGCTGAATTACCAGAAAATTCATATTCTGTATCAAACTCACATAAGGTGAGTAATGACAGGTAGCGATGTATTCACAAAATGTACCTTCTTGCTGTGTGTTCTTCACACGCCAGACTGAAATGGCTTTTACAAAGCTCTCACTGGTGATTACATAAGGTCCTACTTCACTGCCACGAGGTTTGATCTTTGACACCAGAGAAGCGACAGCCGCAGCTCCAAAGAGCCTCTGCCCTTTGTTGTCTCAGAGCGGCTGCCAGGTGTGCTTTGAACCTCATTGCGAGAAATCCCCGGGAAAAGGTAGGAAAGCCACAGTGTCAGCAGAAGATGCAGTGGTCTAAGCTGGAAGTAGTTAGTCTTTCATTTCTCTCCATTTTTTTTACCCAGCCATCCTTCCTGAGGGAGAGAAAAAAACTGACTTAAATAGAATAAGAATTCCCCCATACTTCATCTTCTTCTGTATTCCTCAGGGCTGGAGAGGGGGCTGAAGAAGAAGCTGTGAAGCAGAGATACACTGGTGTTGGCCCTTGCGTGCAGCAGATTATTCTTCAGGGTCATTCTGTAAGAGATTGCACAAAGATACAGCCAGAAACAAAATGCGGTGGGGGGCAGAGAGGGGAAGAGACAGTGATGTCAACCAGATGAGGGACACTGAGAGAGAGGGAACATTTTCCCTGAGAGGTTCACCAATCACGGAGAAATTTAAAAAAAAAAAAAACTGTAGTCTTAAAACGACTTTAATGTCTTATTTTTCCCTTCATCAGGAAATTAGCATTCCAAAAGTTACGCTTTTGAGTGTATCTTGATGTATGTCTAATCAGAAGTGCATTTTTATGGCTGGGTTATAAACCCATCACAATCGTGAGGGGTTAAAATGGGATGCCTTCAAAAGATAACCTATACCTACTCCAGGCTTGAAACTCGATTAGCCCAGCTATTAAAACCAGGAGGACAAGCTGTTTCTTCCCTGGATACAAAAGCTGTTAGGCTACGACCTGACCCAGTACAAAAGTTTTCTGAATCTCTCTCCACTTTACAAAACGTCGGCTTGTCGCTGCCGTCTGCAGCGAAGCTGTTTACAGCTCTGTGCTAAGTGGAAAGTTCAAATCAATTATTGTCCATTAGAGTTTAGGTATAACTGATGAAATATCCCCGGAGGAGTATTGTAAATGTATCAAGACGTCCTTCCCCATTATAGAAATGGGGACGCAGAGTGAATTACTTACCTTCTCTCTTACCCTTAATGCCTCTGGAAGGCTGCTGGGCAGACAGAGCTTATCTTGTCTTGCTGGGGTTTAAAGTGAGGACTTTACCATTTGGCGAACATGTGTAGTGAGCTGACAGAAATTCCAGGTTCCAGCTCACCTTATACACTCCTTAACCCCCTTCTGGACCTAAAGGGTCTAAGAGGCCAAAGATATACAAGAAAATCCTAAAAAAATAATGAAAACTGCAATCTAGAAGTTCCCTGCAATCAGGTTCTTTTAGAAATGATGTTTCTTGTCAACAATCAAGTAGGAAAAGCTTTGACTCCAAATTTTCAGCAAGTGACTCTAAGACTTAATGCCAGATAATTTGTGCCAGGATGCTTTCTTTCATAAACCTAGGTCTCTACATCAAGCTTCAGCAGGGAGGAAAAGGAGACCCACTGACTGCTCAAGTGTGAGACGGGTAGCATTAATTTCCCAGAATCGGTTATTCAGTTACAGTGCCTTTCACTCCATAAAGACTAGAACTGAGAGGAAGAGGGTCTGATTTGTGATCTGCTATGACAGGAGATGGACTAGAGGTTCTTGACTTCCTTTTAAAGTTGTCTTTACTTCTCCTCCCTTAGTTCTGCCCCATAGCAATCTCTGTGCCTTAGAGATCCTCAGGCTGAAATACATGTGGACTCATCTTGTCATGGGAAAGCCTGGGTGCTATTCCTCAGAGTACTGTAATTTTTCAAAATCCAAAAAGTGACAGAGAAAGGTCAAGGAGACATCATTCTCCTGTATCAACTTTTCCTTCCTCCATGTGCACAGGTGAGCAAGACACCTTTTTATTCAGAGCTAGTCTTATTCAGTTCCAGTGGCTGCACTGAGGGGAAGCAGTGGAACGGTCCCAACACAATCCCACAAGCCCATCATCCTGGGGATAAGAAACATCTTTAAAATGCAGCACTGATTTCTTTGTGTTTCTTAATGCCAAGGATAACTCCGAGGATGTTTCTTGCTGACAGCTCTGTCCGTGGTGCTAAGTAGGAAACTGGCCCTATTTCTTCCCTGTGGTCCATACAGCTTACCCCCTACTCTCCTGGGGCTTCCAGTCATCTGTCTATGGAGATATTAATTGCTGTCCAGTAAATCTAGCCAAGATGAAAACCAAGCTTCCGAGATATTTATTGGGTCAGATTTTCTTCTAGGTCACTCAGGTAATGAGAGATTTCATGTTGTTTTTCACCTTTATCTAGGTAGGTCTGTTGCTTTTTTTTAAGTTGACAAGAAGTCCTCTGAACCTACCTTTGGTTGCTAGATCATCACATGTGCCATGAAAACTGTCACTCACTCAAAGGGAGCAACCTGGTTCCATGCCCATCCAGGTTCCCCTCCCCTCAAATGTATGTCTAGCCCCAAATCACTAGCTTCTAACAATTTATGATATTTAAAGAATGAGTCCATTTCTCTCCCCCATGTTTGTAGTAATGGCCGTCTGCCTGCTTCCCTCAGCGTGCATAGGACACATTTCTCTTCATTCAGATTTCATTTATTCTACGTGGTATATCAGTTGTGTTGGCAACTCAGATTGTACAATTGTTTCCTCTCACTACTTTAGGAAAACTGTTTTACGTGCTAAGTTTGATACTAACATTTACTGATTAAAGTCTAAATACTTTAAGATAATTAATATCATACAAAGAGAACTGCCTTCAGATTTGTCCCGTGTCTTAACGGCAAAATGCTAAAGAACTGTACAGTTCCCTATCTTTCTCCAGTGGAGCAGAGCATCTGGATTCTACACCTGAAAAGCAGCCTAAATATGATAGCATTAAATGTATACCCACAGTACCAAATGTGTTTAGACTTATTTTCCTGCTTCGTTACTATAGGTAAAAGTGTGTTCAGTCAGTCCTTTCCAAACCAGCTTCTCTGCTCTGAAGCCCATTTTGCCTGCCCTATTCTGAATATCAGCCAGCACACTCACAGATTGCTAACACGCTTGCTCAGATTTAAGGAGCCGTCCTGATTTTCAAGTTTCTTCTAGCCGTTATTTGTGTTCCAAATTATCTTACTGCGTCTGTATTAATTTTCTATTTCCAAAAGTAAACTCCATGTATTTCAAGGCAGCACGGTTTCTTTTTTACATTTTCCAGGGAACTGGTGTTTTTAATGTCATGTGAGGACAACATTACACAATGGATCTTTGGCAGGGATACACAGAAATGAATACCGTGTGCGAACAAACATTAAATGGCAGTCTTAATTACAGAGTTTGACTCTGTTGTTTTTAATGCCCTTCAATTTTATAATTTGATGGAAAATGCATCAACACAGCTCTTTTCTTTCTACCCTAAATGATTAAGGATTGATATACCCCCAAGCCATAGTAGCCTGTTAGAGCCGTCCGATCAGGTAGGTCTTACATTTCATCCACTAGAGGGCAGTAGGGATACACATCCACACCAACCAATATGTGCAACATATGGTCGATGTGGAAACATAGTAGCCATAGCTTTCGTGTGTATGAAAAATTCCCATTACAGTGTTGCTTCACTTATAATTATATTGAAAGTAAACACTAATTCACAGACGGACTACGCATATTTTATTTCAACATACCCCACTAGTGTTTTGTCTATTCCAGTTTAAAATGCCCTGAGTAATGAAACTTCCACTACTTCCCTTGGGAAGCTGTATCAAAACCCAACTGTTTTCACTGCTTGAATTTTTTTTTTAATATACTCAAGGTCTATTTGTCCTCTTTCGAGCTCATTTAGAACTCCGTTACGTACTTCCTTTTCCCTTACCATAAGGCTAGTTCCATTCTGGGAAGCAAATGTTTATTGAGCTCCTACTATGTGTAAAGCATCGCTAAGGGAATGCATGGCCACAGCTGACAAGGGCTGCAGCAGTGCATTAGATGGATTTTTGTGAGTCAGAAAGCCAAAGGAGCAGCTCTCCCAGGCCAAACCTCCGAAGACAAGTCGGTCTGAGTTCTAACGTGAGTGATATCCAGAAAGCTGTCACAGCTTGGGCAAATTTTCATTTGTGCTTAGGTTACTGTATCAGAACTCAAAAGGTATTCCGAAGGCACGGTAATATTAAATATCACCGAGAGAACAGTGAGGTGTCCAGCTGACACAGCGGTGAGTTCATGCCAAGGAAGTGACATGGATGTTTACTAATGAAGGTTTAGTCTTTCTTCTTTTTGCAGCTGGTTGTCAGGTTAGTCTAGAAACTTCAGAACTTATACTGGGGTTCTTTATACCCATTTATGAAGGATAGGAAGTGGGTCTCTCCCCAGGGAGTGGCACCTTGCTATATATAGATCATATTGTGTTGTCTGCTTTCTATCACTGACTTTCTGGGTCCAATCTTGGTCACATTATACACGCTACACAATGGGAAAGAGGTCCAAGTTCATGTGCAATACTCTGGTTTGCATCATTAGTTTCTTGGCATATACTTTGATTATTAAGTATCTGAGGGGGAGGATGGAAGAAATCCAAGCCAAGAAAGTTCCTTTAAGGCTAGAACTCACAATTACACAGTTGTTAAAAAGTCTTTTTTTCCTTTACATTAGAGACGTAGCAAGATTTTTTGCTCTATTGGGTATATTCATCTGGAAGGATTTCCGTAAGGCTGTCCTGATCACCAGGAGTAATCCCCAGATAGACATGTATGCAAACAAGAACTGTTCAGACTCCAAGAGCAAAAATTGAACATTGTGGAAATTCTAGAAATGATACTATTTTTCTTTAACATCCTTTGAGCCTCTGCACGAAGTAACCTATTCTCCAGAGTTTTTCAAATAAAGTGCTTTCCTTTGCCAATTAAGAGAGCAGGAATGTGGTTTCATAGGCTGTCTTTCTTTAGGCAAATGGTAGGGAAGGGTACCAAATCGACACAATACCTTAGCCCAGGTTTTCTACCACAAACAAACAAAGTTTAGATTTGAAATTGATGTCACCTGTAATAAAATCCACACGGGTATTTTATACGGAAGTAATTAAGTGTAAATGTGCAACAGCCATTTTTGTGTTTTTGTTTGTTTCAAAATATCAGAGGTGATTAGGCCATATTATGAACTAATTACTTACTTAATTTATTTAAGTTGAAACGAGTTTTTGAGTTAAACAAGGGCCAAAAACAAGAACTCATTAATCCATTCTGCACATCCCTGAAAGGAACAAAACAAGGATGTTAACGCCTTTATTTTATTATGTTACAACACACCAATATTTTGAACACTGATGAGGATCCAAGTGGTCAAAACATCTGTATTTGGTAAGAAAATAAAACAAATAAACTCATTTTCCCACCATTTCATCCTTTCGCAAGTGGTATGCTGAAATTCAGAATGAATTACTAAAGGTACTAAAATGGCGTGTCTTTTTTAGTACATTTTCCTATGGAAAGTTTAAAAGAGTCTTCAAACATATTTGAAAACAGTAAACAAATAACCTACAAAACTCAATATTTTCTTAAATTTGGAAGTAAACCACAGTCATTCTGGGGCTTCAGACTCTGGTACACCAAGTTTCAAACCAGAGCATATTTTGGTATTTTGATGGTTGAGTTATAAGCCCCTGAGAGAGGGACTGCTTGTGTGCAGTGAGGGCAGCTGCCCGTGGAACTACAGCGGAGCTACTAAAATCAAGCCAGTGTTTACTTGTCACTGCTGGCCAGGAGGTGTAGGACTCGGTAGATCTGTTCTGCAGGCCATAAGAGGAGCTCTGTCAGCGCTCTGCGATTGGGTTTCACCCTCTGCATCTATACTTGGCCAGGTTCTAGAAGGAGAGAAGGGGAACACAATATGCTCATGGACCCAAAAGACAAAAGAAAAAGAAAAAAACCCTAGATGCTGGAAGCAAATGCAAGATGTCAGACAACATTTATGGCCTGAAGTTACTTGTTCTCATGTCTGAGCCTTCATCTTCTGGGTTCTAATCCCTCTTTTTAGTTAGTTTGTAAAGTATTGCTGAAGAATTCAAATTATGGTATATCTGGCCACACTGATCAGGTGGTTGATATTATTGTCCCACTTAATTTCTATTTTTACATGTCCTTTTATGACATGATTCTCATTACCTGAGGCAAAATTCTGTCATATGATTGCCACCAGCATCGCTGGGTATCCTACACATGGGCAAAGTCTATGCTCAAATATTTTATGAAGAGGCAGTGGCTCAAGCTTTAATTCTGGTAAACTTGTTTCCCACTGCTGTAGGAACTGGGGGTGACCTGCAATGGAAGCAGGCTTCTCTTTTCCCACGTGAAAAATGGAGAGAAAAATCTCTGTAATTTTCATACCTCAATGGAATATGGTGAAGATTTGATGAGCTATTTATATAATCTTGAATTCAGGGGAATTCTCTTAGGATTAACATCTTTTTGGGGAAGGGATGATCACTCTCAGCTGATTTGAGGAGTAACAAATTGAAACCCTGTTCTTGTACCTCAATACAAGCTATAGCAATACCACTGACTTAGCATTAGTGAGAGCTGTGTTCTGACTTATTTTGCCCAGGGACTCAGATCCGTTGGTATTAAGCCCTAGGTGTCTCTTGGAAGCTTGCCACTTTAACCTAAATTAGAATCTTTGACTGTGAAATAGAGTTTTTCTCTGTACCAAGACATTTATTCATTAAGCAAATATTTATTGAGCAAGTACTATGTGTGAAGCACTATACAGGGCCATCTTATTTGTATGAGAACTGAATTTATGATGTTAACCTCATTAATCCCATGTTCTAACCAAGAAAACCAGCCAAACAAGACTCACAAAATTGGAGCTTTAGATTTGAAAGGAGTCCTTCACTTTACAGATGAAAGCATTTAGGCCTGGACCATTCAGTCATTTTGCCCAACTGAACACATCTAGTTAGTATCAAGAGCCAGAACCAGAGCTCAGAGCTGGTGGTCTTCCTGTAATGTCCTGTCTACTATATGCTCCTCCTCCCCAGAGGCAAAGGGTATGAGCCAAGCAGAGGTCAACCTCAGCAATTTAGTACTGTCAGGATTAAACCCAAGAGGCTGAACTAACTAGTCTTCATTGGAGTTTTACCAATAGGAAGAGGCTATGAAAATCAAGTATTAAAGTCAGGACTGCTACATGGAAGGAAGAGAGAGTCCAGTCAATACATGATATTGTGAGTCTTTCAATACATATAATGTCTTCATTGAGAAGTTTTTCTCTAGATCTAGACAATAAACCCTGATATTTTCCTCATACCATCTTTCTTCTTTGGCGCTTATCAGTTCTTTTCATTCAGTTAAGCAATGACTTCATGACATAGCTTTGCCACGTTCAGTAATGCCACATCCCCAGGTCTTATTTGCAGGAAGATCGTCAAATTAGCATTGAGGGAAAGTAAGTCTTTAGTTAGGAAGTGTTCTTAAATAATAAAATAATTTCTGCTCAAAGGACTATTTCAATCCTTTCTAAATGTTATCAGACCACACTGATTTTTCACTGGCCAGTGAGAGTAACTATTTGGGTAGTCCATCTCCAGGGGCATACTTGTGAAAGCAATGAGTTGCCTGTCAGTGTTACAGAAACCCATTACTTCTATGGCTAAAATCTTGGAAAAAAAGAAAGAAAGAAAAGAAAAGGGAGCAGAAATGTAAATAAGGAAGTGTAAGAGAGCCCTGGAAAAAAGATTATAGATGACTTGACTTTTACCTGAATTTTTAACAATACACATAAATAGCTCCTATTCACTTGCAAACATATGCAATAATTCTGAATATATAAAAAACAACTGGCCCCATTTAACAGGGACATAAATTAAGATACGAGTGTTTACCAACATATTCAAAGGCAAGGCTTTTATTTTTGTGATGACAGATAGAAAGCTCCTAAAATATGTTATCACAGCCTTTAGGTTAGCAATACTCTTGAATCACAATCTCTCTCGCAACTGAATTTAAACTCTTCAAAATACGGAGGAAATCAAGCTCATGAGGATTAAATCACCCAGAGTTTGGGAAATTAAACTCTGGATTTTCTCTAATTTCTCTCCCCCTCTTCAGATATTTCTCCCCACCGCCCAGCTATTTCTTGCATTTCTCATCTTTCATTTTGATAACCCATTCAACATTAGAATTAGTGAGCCAAGGGGGTGGTTGGAGTCCATGATATTCATTCACTTCTTTGACATTACTTTTATTGAAATATGTCAGTTTAGATTAGGGAAACTAAGAATGAGTCTTTAGATGAGCTAATAGAGAAGAAAGAGTTGCTGTTAATATACGTTGTAGTCTGTGGTAGTCTATAGTAATCCAGAACTGCATGTGTTGCTAGCCATCTGTCTTTACTTTCTCATGATCTGCTTGCTTCTTTCGTTCTCTCTTAATGAGAGCTGAAGACATCTTAATGTAAAGCTGTAGATGTTCACATGGGTTCTTGGCAAGAAGCTACCGTACACACAGTTTAGATAACGAGGGAAATGGAGAACAAGACTTCATATAGCTTTAACAAGTTACGCTGGTCGTCTTAAGCTGTTAATATATCAGGCTCCTGGGCAGAAAACAGCAGCAGTGTGGCCGCATAGCTTTGGAAGCAGATAACCCTGAGTTCAAACGCCAGGTCTGCCCCTTACCAGCTGTGTGACCTTTGTGAAATTACTTTTCCTCTCTGAACGTCTCTGATCCTTAGTTCTCTCATCTGTAACAGGGAGATAACAATTGCTGCAGAGAAGGCGTGGCATGACCTGACTTAGGCAGTACAACGTGTGTGACTGCAAGTTCAAGAATTTGTGGCACTTCTGGCCTCGGCATGCCTAATGTCAGCACCACAGCTGACCCCTAGTTTCTTATGAGCATCTGGTTGAAAGAAAAACCCCACTGAGTCGGGCCTACGGACCTTTCATCTCAGCAGTCACCTTCTGATCACAGAACCAGGAAATTGTTGCATAAGACAAGTTGTCCTTCTTGCTAACTTCAAGAGTTAGAGTTACTTTCCCCCAGACATATGAGTTTCCCACTATGGACTTACTATCCACAAATTTAGCTGAGCCTTTGTGATACTATTTGTCATCAACCTTTAGTGAATTTTATGTTGATTGCCAACTGTGTAGTTTTTTTGTCTTAAATTGTTTGTTTTAAAGAGTAACAAGATGATTTCTGATTCACATATACTAGAATTTGATAAGCAAATCCATGTTCGCGTTACCCATTCTTTTCATTTCTCTGTAGGTATTTACCATACCCCTTTCTGGATTTGATCATTATAAATCTTATATCATGGTTATTTTAATTGATTCTGAGCTTTCTCCTGTCCTTATTTTATTTATTTATTTATTTATTTATTTATTTATTTATTTACTGAAGTACTTCATCCAGAAACAGCATCCTACACACGGGCTGCCATTGTCTGCTACTAGAGTTGCTGTAATTTAACTCTCCCCCTTCCCTGTCAAAATTACATCCTAAGTATGCTCTGGGCTCAAACCAGAATGATCTTAATGTGGATGCAATTGTATTTGAACCAAGGGTCAGCTTAGAGGCAGCTGGCAAAATGTTCAACAGACAGGACCAAAAGGAAGAATTGTAACAGAAAATGTGATTCTGTCTGGAGCAAAGTGAGAAAGTTGCCTGAAGGAAAAGATAGAGACTGAAATGTTTACTCATTTTGGAGATCCTAAAGAAGAGGTAGAAGATAATGTTTACCTAGCCAGTTTGTTCCATTGGAGCTGGAGCTTGGCCTTGAGCACCGGCGGGCCCAGAATGAAGTCTAGGTTGGGCGGGCCGGCCTGTGTTGCCGTGAGAAGCTCTGGCTACCATTTTGACAAAGCCAGCAGAAATCTGGGACTCAAAAGCCCAAAACTGCTTACCTCCACATGAGCATCGCTAGCACGAAGTAAGATTTGAACTTTATGTGACTCATTATGCGTGGGTGGCAACCTACTGTGAAGGCAATCTGTGAACCCAAGGTCAACACCCCGGTGAGAAATCCCTGTAGTTAGCGAGTGATGCAACCAGTCAGCGCACAGAGGGGAGATCCGTGTCCTCCTCGGCTTGACAAAGCTGACAAGAGCATTTTCTGCTCTTGTTTCTAAGGATATTTGGCACATCATTAGGTCTGTGCTTGGCACCACAGTCTCCAGGAAATAAGAATGCCTGACGTCTGAACAGTGCTCCAGAGAACACTTTAACATAGATTATCTCACTTGATCCTCACAGCTCTATGGGAACTGGTCATGCTCCCTTTTTATGGATGAGGAAAACTGATTAAATTAAATTATGTGTGCAAGTGTAGCTAGTAAATTGTAGAGCAAGGACTGGTCTTATGATACTCACTCTTATGTCCTTTTCATGTCACCACCACAATGATAACCAGGTCATCTCCAGTCACCATCTTAAAAATATACTTTCTTTCCCCTAAGTGTATTGCATTATACTTGCATATCCTGAAGTTGATCTGAACTGTTTTGGGCAACACAAAGCTCATGAGATCTTCCTGAAGACCCAGTGTTTTAATACGCACGCAGAATACCAGTCATACAGAGATTGCCCTGAGTTCTACAATCTATGTCATGGGAATATTGTACACGAAGGCCAGCACTGACCTTATGTCTGGACATTCAATCCAGAGAAGAGGTCGTTAATCCTAACCTTTTCTTCTTTTCCTGAACTTCCTTTCCATATTAAAATCCCACTCCCACTCCTTAATTAAAATGTGCTTCAATACTATTTGAATAACTCAGTGGCATCTGTATCTTACATCTTTCTGTACCCTTCCCTTCCTCCTGACGGGCAGAATCCCTGAATGATCCTCGTAAGTTCTGAAAAGCTTTAGCAGGGTAATAATGAGTAAAGATCATTGCATTTCAGCTCCCTGATCCATTACACTCCTGCCTTTCACCAGCATGCAGAGCGTTGTGTTGTTTTTTTTTTTCTAACAGAATAAATTAAATATGAAAGAGAAGGACTAATGTAATTCAAATAAACATGTTAATGACCCTATTTTTCCATTTGGTAACTAGACCGGATGTGGTGGAATGCCAGTTTTTTACTGAGCCTGTAATTTAAAACTTTCAACAAGGACACTTTTTTCCCCTTTTATTTCCATCCTCCGCTCCCACCCCCGTTTATTCTTACAGACACTCCTTACTGTCTAATTAGTTTTGGAACATGAAAACTGCCCTCACTGCTGCCTGGAGTCATAGGGGACCTGGGGTGGTTTATCTCTGTGGGATGGCTTGTAAGTCTCCGGTTTTACTGGTGATTATGCTGCCAGAGCTCTGTGTTGTTCAAGGGAGTGGGGAAGGAGGTGGCTGACGCCTTTCACGCACCCCTTCTCTGGCTCTGGACCCCCATTTTGTGGATTTTTGATGTTTTCCGTGTACATGTTTACTGCTGGAGGCCATACTTTCGAATTCAGATTTGGGAACGGAAGAGCTCTTAGCGTGATTTTAACCCTGTCAGTAGCCATCCATTCCAGCTACATTTTTTATAACAGTCAAAGCCACGCCATGAGAGCTTGTTGTCATCCACACGGACACCCTAATAGACTCGGTGTGCCCCGAGACGACTCCCGAGTTTATTCCTGCCCCCGCCCTCCTCCAAGCCACTTGTCTCCTTCTGCACCCGGATTGTAGTCGTTTGCCCCTGCGCCTCCCCCCCCCCTCCAGGAAATGGCCTGCCCAAAACGAGGCCCTTCCTCCTCCAGACTTCACATTTGCCACCTGTCTGCTGCACCCATCATTAGTTAGCTCCAGAGCCTGACTTTTCTCCAGACTCTGCATTTAATCCCTAGTTTCTCTTCTACTCCCCAAATATGATATTCCTTTGGCATTTTACCTGCTAGAACCAGCTCTCTTATTTCTTTTACTTTGGTCACTTTCCAGTGTTTGAAGGAAAACTTTTTGATCTGAACACATTTCTGGGGTTTTTTTTTTTCCAATTTACACGGGACGGAGGGATGGAGGGGAGAGGGGCTCTGGCCCCGTTACTTCCTGTTTGTTTTCGTTCTGGAGAATGCGGACCATCTGTGTTTCTCAGAAGCTAGTCTACAGCCATCGCGCTGATTCTGATATTTAACTTCTTAGTGTTTTCCCTCGTTTCTCTCTAAGTAATTTTCTATTCCTCCTCCAAAAACTCCTAAGCCCCTCATTAAATCCTTCTTCCTGAGATTTCTTACCTTAATAGTACCTCTGGATACAGTTCCATCCCCGTGAAGGCCAGGATTCAAATTAAGTAAACAATAATGGGAAAGAACAAAAGGGAGAGAGGAAGCAGTAGATGAAAGAAAAAAAAAAAAACTAAAGTAGGTTCACTTTTTAAAAATGGATTTCACTAATTCCCAGATGCAATTCCCGTGTCCTCAGATCCATTGTGGCACGACAGCCTCACCTGTCGGGTGGACTCTGCGTTTTTCTGAAGAAACGTCTGTGGATGCTGGGGCTCTAGAAGAGTGGCCTGAGCGCCCCTCCCTAGGATATTTTTCCAGCCACACAGACTTCGGTGAATGTTGTACTTTCTCGTAGTAATCAAGATGGGTACTTCCCAGAGCTGGTGGAGACCGTCTCACTTTTCTGAGGGCTGCGGATGAATCCCAACATAGAGTCACCGTCTATAAAAAACCTTTTTCGTTTCTGTGTTTCTTTTTTGTGCAATTTTTTGTGCAACCAAGGTCTCTAAACGACTAGATCCCCTTTTGGTAGAAGACTCTAACTCTGTAACTGATGAAAATGCAACTGTTTCATAAAAAACAGTTAAATAGGCTTGTTCCTGAGAAGCAAATTCCCATCTTCAGTTCAGCTGTCGTTGCAATTTAGGACGCAATATTTCCGCCATCCGTATTTTTTAAAAAATCAAAGGACTTTGATTTTTTTTCTCTCATTCTTAAGGTCAGAATTAAAAAGCTAAATGAACTGCAGGCTTCAAACTCCCAGAATCATAGTCCGCCAAGTTCAAGTCTAGAATGTGCTATCGGCAGTCCGCTGGCGAAGGGCTGGCGGTCGGGCCCTCGTGGAGCATCCGCTGCAGTGTCAGCCGGCAGGCTTTCTGGAGCTGGGGCCTGTGGTCTCCCATCCCCATTCCTTCGGCAGCTTCTGCCTGTTCCTGCTGTCATGCCTTCAGCCATGAGCACACTATTTAATCAGCGATGTATTAAAATGGCCCTGGTACAGTCAGCCATAGCGAGGCCAAAATCGATTGGCTATTTTTAAAAGGAAAAAAAGAGGACGGAAAATTGCTCTTTTAATCTAGGTAAATCAAATGGTGCCTGCTTGCTCTCTACCTGTAGCTGAGCGGTGGCGAGAGCATTGGGATTGATGAGGGTACTTCTTTGTGCTTCTTTATTCGTGCTTATCCACTTGGGGTAACAGCACCGGGGAATCTTCAGAATGGAGTTTTCACATTCACGGGAGAAAGCTTGTCCTCTTTTTCTCTTAGGGAAAAAAAAAATCATCTTCCCTTTTGCCCCCTCTTAGAAGATTTGAATAAAAGGAAAATACATTCAACCTTTTCTGCCTTTTTGTTTTTTCCGGCCATGAAATCATATCTGACTGTGACATCACAGTGTGTGGCTCTGGGCAGCCTTGTGATGTATGAAGGTGAGGACCTTAGTTGGGTTAACAGAGCACACACCGGAAGCGGAGGGCAGACGAGCGCTGCTCTCCCACTAAGCGGTCCTCTGCTCCAGGCGCTGAGAAAGCAGCAGAGACCCACTTGGGAGGAGCTCCTTTTCCCACGGATTTTTTTTTTTTTTAAACTCTTGGGCTTTCTCTTCTTTTAGTATGTTACCAACCAATGAAATTAATTTTTTAAAAGAAAACTGCGCTCTGTTTTTCAAACTGCAGGGAGGTGAGGGTGGTGGGGAGATGGGAATGTGCTGGCAGGTTTGTTCTATAGCATTGATTTGTAACCAGCAAAGGAAATATCTACTTATGAGACACAAATCAATGCAACCAGACTGTGAAAGTGCAAACAGAGAGTGAGAAAATTATTCAATCGTTAGTCTTCCAAGGAATTTAAAAACGTGGAGTCTTTTGATTGTTCCAATACCAAAAAAAAAGAAAGAAAGAAAATGAGTAGAAGAAAGGAAAACAGGACCTGACGACTGGTTCTAATTTTGCCAAGGTTTTTCTCTCGTGATTATGGAAAGGTCAGGCAAGGTTATGAGATTCCTAAAAGATTAGCCATGTGAATGAATTTCAGAACTCATTAACCATGTCCGCAGATGCTGTTGTGGAAAACTGGTTGAAGACCAGTCTATTCCTGAACTTCTGCTTTAGTCCCCAGTAACTTGGCTGCTGTAAAACCGACAGTTTCTTGCAAACTCTCTTTGTCCAAAAATAATCTATAACAAGTAGACCTAGCACTTACTTTTTTTTGTCACATAAACATGTTACAAAAATTAACAAATAAACAAGTAAAAATGTAACTCTAGGAAGCTACCCATGCTTATTTTGTAAAATTTCACCAGTTCAGACAAACTGGGAAAGAGACAACCAGACTGAATTAGCTGAAAGTATGAATCATAGAATATTTGTATGTAGTTTGAACTGAGATTTCCAAGTGTTAATAAGTAAGAGTTTCTTGAGCAGAGGCGTCAAAATAAATAAGAATTATCAGTAGCTTATCAGATATGTGTATTTTAAAATATTTTAAAAGTTTTCTTTCCCCCTCTTATAGGTTAAACATGGTTCTCCTTGCTCCCTCCCCTCAAAAATCTTAACACTATTAGTTTGCTTAGAAATCCTATTTTCAGAGAGAGGGAAAAGGTAAATTGCAACGTAATCCCTATCCTGACTACCACAGGTTGTGAATTATACTGATTTCTCCTTTTGGGGCAAGGGAGAAAAGATGCTCGGATATTCCTTTTCTGAACACTTAAATTAATATAAATAGCTTCACAATACTTTTAATTTTTTTCCTAATGTCGAGTTAGGCCAGAGTCCTGTTCAAAATCTAGAGAAAAATTGGCCGAACAGAGAAATTTTCTAATTTGACTGTATACTTTTGCTCCCATCCCTATGATGAAGGCAATTAGCAAGAATCTCTCACCTTATCCTAAAAAATGTG
The DNA here is from genome assembly GCF_021613505.1 of Equus quagga. Taxonomy (NCBI): domain Eukaryota; kingdom Metazoa; phylum Chordata; class Mammalia; order Perissodactyla; family Equidae; genus Equus; species Equus quagga. The sequence goes on along the minus strand of NC_060270.1, from coordinate 16,366,384 downwards.
CTATTATTTCTCGAAGTTATCATGTTAGTTACGTTGCCTGCGGAAATCAGGAGGTGAGATGGAATGGATCAGAGCCCTACAAATAAAGTAATCAAGAATGGCTTTCTGGGCAACCTCTTTGAAAATAAGAACCCCTGCAATAAAACAGCATAAAAGTCACACTCTGTGTTATACAATAATACTTTGAAGTCTGGTTTCTGACAATTCAGAGTCTGAATTCCAACAGAAAGAAAGAAACGAAGACCTGCAGACATGCAAATGAGTGTCCCAAAGTCTCTGACTAAACCTCGCTTCCAAGCAATCTTGTCTTTACAGCACTCATTTTTCTGGTTTTCCAATCCAAAGCAGACAAGAAAATATACCTAGCATTTAAGGTTGGAAGGAGATGGCTCTTAAAAACTGGGACGGTGACACCCCTGAGCTATGGCAGTGACCAGTGGGCTGCAGCTCAGCTTGTGGCCGTTAGACTGAGAGCTGAGGGACGAGTCTGATTCTCAAGAAAAATAAAATGTCTTATTGAAGAACAGGAGGAGTGAGCGTTCACAAGGATGACCCTGTTTCATAAGAAAAAAATATAAATGATATCAGCATGCTCAGTTTAAGCAAACAAGGATATATTAAAGTTTTCTATTAAAAAAGTGTAAAACATATTTTATTACTTAAAGTGGCAAGTTTATGTCATTAAAAAAATTATATATGGAACATTTCATTCCCCAGGATGGCTTTTTTTGTTGTTCTTTTTTTAATTTGGAAAAAATTAGAAGTGGTTTTTCAGGGACATTAAAAACAAATCTAGCCAAAATTACTCGAGACAAACACCTTGGAAGGAAGGATATTTATTTTTGAATATTTTTTCAAGTCTAGATCTCTTAAAATAAAGATGTCCTCTGTCATTGATCTTAGTTATATAACGTATGTTGTCATCTGGAGTAAGGCACAGTTGCTCACATTTAGCTGTTTTACTTTGTAATGCGTCATTATAAGTGACCAAAAGCATGGTACAGGAAGCTGTTTGTGTGTTTTTTCACTGCTTATGCAACTTCCAAGCAGCAAATGTTCTTGAGACCAGATGCTAAAGAACAGTCAATTGCAAGTTCTCCTCTCCAGATGTATTGATGTTTCATGTCTTCTGGAAGCCAGTTCAAATACATTTGTAAATTCAAGTCTTAACTTTTAGTAACCCTTTCACTTCTGCTAGCCCCTGTTTCAGCTGACAAAGAAGTGGGCTAGAGGCACCGGCCCCAGAGCTGAGTGGTTAAAGTTTCGTACGCTCTGCTACGGAGGCCCAGTGCTGGGGTTCGGATCCCCGGTGTGGACCTACTCCACTCATCAGCCATGCTGTGGAGGCATCCCATATACAAAGTTGAGGAAGATGGCATGAATGTTAGCTGAGGGCTAATCTCCCTCAAGCAAAAAAAGAGGAAGATTGGCAATGGATGTTAGCCCAGAGCTAATCTTCCTCACGAAAAGAAAAAAAAGAATTGGGCTACAATATTTAATTTCAGGTTCGGTGAAGCCAGCCGTACCATGGAGTGGCAATGCCACAGCATACACAATCCAGCCAGGTAAAATGGCACCTCATGCAGAACTCTACAATGACTATGAGTTTATGTGTGTGGTACCAAACCTCTTTCAACTTTATCCTTTCCAATAGTGCACTTTGTTAAGACAATTAAAAAAAATGTACCCAGTGTTTCTACTTGGCATGTAGGGTTTTTTTTTTTAATCTGCTCAGCAATTTGGGAGTTTGCTTGGAACACAGATGAGTTAAGATAAAAAGCTATTTTTCAAAAAATGTCTCTAGTAAGTAAAAATGAAGATACTATATCTGAATGAATGTGAACGTTGTCCCCTTGTATATTTTTAAAGCTTCCCAAACCATCGCCAATTCTCAGCCAAGTGTAGCCTACCCAGATTGTCTTTAGAAAGCAGCAATTCACAGAGATTCGCAGTTAACCGTGTATCAGACTGCACTCTGTCTTCAGCCCCTGCTCACAGCTCCACCATTTTAGAATATAGTGAGCTATGCCAGAGCCATACCATCTGTTTAATGGGCTAATTATGTTTACCACATGCCTCCTTCACAGGAATACCATGAGTGAGGTTGCCAAACATCATACAAATATATATGTTTGTATATATAGATATAAAAATATACACATAAATAAAATTATATACATATCTAACAGCATCCAGCATTTCTGAGCGTCATTCTATCTTTCACTATCAGAATATACCACGGGCCATCGCTTCAGCCCAGCTAAGCACTGTCGGGGTTTATCACAATGCATGGCAGAGCCATCAGACTGAGGGGGACTCAGGGTAGGTGAAATTCAGATTCTATGCCCATACCTCTGTCTTTGCCTGTTTCAGCTGTGCTCCGTAGTGTTCCTCGTAAAATCTTGACATTTTAGCTTCATAATTAATATTTTTGAACTTTAGAAGACTGTATGTTGCCATATTCAATGTCTTAACTCCTTCTTTTAAGATATTATATCTCTTTTCCTTTGTTAAAAAAAAAAGCGCAAAGTCAGGCCATTCTAAAATAATCCCTCTGTACAAGGCTACAACTTATCTTTACAAAGCTACAACTTTTCTCTCATGTACCGCAGCTACTATATTGGGCCTATTCTTAAAGCTAGCTTTTTTTTTTTTTCCGTTTTACGAGGACCCTGCCACTCTTCACAATCTTTTTCCCCAGTGTTCTCTGAGCACTTGCTAGATATGTGTTGTAAGTGACTCCAGTTATCACAAGGGCTAATGAACGCTTTCTAGCCATGAAAATTATCACTGGGTCCTAAGATGGGTCAACTTAAGTTGCTTCTTGGAGATGGGGCTTGAGCTAGGTGGGTCTTGAAAGATAGGGGACATTTTGAGCCGTAAAGGGAGGCAAACGGAGGGCATTCTAGGTGAAGAGAATGAAATCAGTAGAGGAACAGGACAGAGATGGGAAAGAGTGAGTCATGAGTGACGGGAGTGCCTAGTCAGTATACGATATAAGCTCCAGGTATTGGGTTTTTTGTGTAGTTCCTTTGTCCGTGTAAAGCTACCTCAGCAAGCTCTGGGCCTTCTTGGCTTCAAGGATGCAGTGGCCTGAGAAATATTGGGAGAAATATCCACATCTGTACACCAGACTATAAACTCAATATGTAACATTCTCTTGGAAAATGAAAAGCAGTAACAACGTATGAAACTATCATTGATATAACATTTTATTTCATCTTTTCTAAGATATAGGAGTATTTTTAAAAGACTTTTTTTTCCCTGAGTGTTAGAATGTTTTCTTATACTGCCTTTACTGAAGAAAATTATTCAAACAGAGCTGTTTTGTTTTATTTGTTTTTGTTTTTGCGGCTTTATGCTTACCAGGGATTTCATAAACAAGTTGAAAGAGAAAAAATAGCCAGGACATAAATACAGAAATAACCCAATCAGATAAGCTTGCATGAGCATGAGTAAGGGCCTGGGACAAAGATGAGGAAGAGCCTTCGTCAGTAACAGAATGATTGTGTCCTTATCTTAAGCTTGTAAGTCTGATTGGAAAACAGAGATTGACATAGAAAGAAAGGAAGAATTATTCTCTTCTAATTTTCCCATGTATAGAAGGAAGAATGACTCGAATATTTACTATGTGACTTCTAGAGCCCAGAAACATAAAACCCAATGCAAACCACATAGACACAGCTCAGGAGAAAGCAACGTGTTTACCAAATTAGAGGGAATTATTCTGTCGTCTTTTCTTACTTTAAAATCATCAAATGTTATAACTAGAGAGACTCTTAAAGACCACCTAATCCAACACTCCCATTTTACACATGAGAAAAGTGAGACTCAGGAGAGGTTTGATGACTTGTAAGATCATGCAACAGTTGCCACATATGGCTGGGGGCCTAGATCTTCTGATTTATAGTCAGATGCCTTCCAGCCAAACCACTCTGTCATTTTCCCACTTCTCTGTAACCATTTTAGAGAACTCTAACTTTGCCTTATCCCACTGACAGGACTTTGTGTATCTTGATTGTCAACAAGCTTCTCAAGTAATTGCTTTGAAGTTTATTTTATAATAATAAGTTGTCAGATTCTTATAAATGATTCTAAAAATTAAGATGGGTTCTCAGAGGTATTCTGAGTATTCTACAAATAGAGAAGCTCACTAGATAAACATATACAAGTCTTTTCCGTAAGAATTCTGTCATCCCCATAAAAATGGCATGATCATGTTCTCAGATTTTTCAAGGTATCTAGAGTTCTAGACATTTGTTGGAACATGTAAATAGGTCAGACCAGATCTGCTCATTTACCGCCCCCCCCCCGAATTGTCCCTGAAATGTTCTTAAACTGCTGTGCCTTTGTGAGGAATGCATTCCCATTGCTATCAGTATCACCAGTTCCTACTCTCATCAGCATGGCCAGTTACTACATACTGATTGCCTATCAGGTTCAAAAAAAGCTGTAGTACTTGGTGTTTTACTGATATTTTGTTCAGTGTTAAAGGGGAAAGAACATGGTGAGAGTCTGGCATAGCCCAGCTCCCTTCTGTGAATAAAGAGGCCATCACTGACAATAGGCATTCAATATATGCTTACTGAATGGGGGAAAAAAGCATCCACCATTTCTCTTTTTCAAAAAAATCTCTGGGTCATTTGAAGATAGTAACTCTAAGCTTCTGATACAGTGCCGTGTGGTTTGTTGCACCACGCATGGTTATTATGATCGACTTGTCAGCAACTAGCCAGAAATACTCTAACTGTTGCAATGCAAAATAATATTATAATCTCCTTTTACATTTTAAATGTGTCTGGCCCACCAAGTCCTTGTTCAGGCGCCAGACACACCACTGTGAAGGAACTGGCTGACATAGTGCCCTGAAATTTCAGGTAAGTCTAAGCGCCTCACAGATGGTCTTCCAGAAGCAGGAACCTCTCAGCAATATATTCAGAGTGGTTAGAAGGAAAAGCCTTTGCAAAGAAAACTGGTGTCTCGTGGCTGTTTTTATTAAAACACTTAGTCCACCAGCATACCAAGTCTAAGAACAATTTAATTCCCAAAGCGAATGAGTAAGCAGAAGATTCTAGTCCCATTAGCCACATTCCACCACTGTGGTCCTGTTGTTATGTGGGGTGATTAGTAGTCAAGATCCCCACTGTTCTACTTTTGGATATTTGTGAGAAAAACCTAGAACTCATTTCCTTCAGAAACCACATCCCTATGGCACATAGAAAAGGCTATCAGAGAACAGCAGTAAAGGTTTTGTTATCAACTCCAGCCAGGTTTGCAGGTGGGGATAACAGGACATTAATCATTTTCCTTCTTCTTCCTCTCTCCTGTCTTCTTTTTTCTTTTATTCTTTTCCTTCCTCTCTCCTTCTTCTATTCAACTCTTTTGCTTATGGATTTGGAGAGTATTCCAAAAGTAAACAGGAAGAGTGAATCCTATTTTGAGAGAACACACAACCATTTGGACATATAACAATATCCATATGCCTTTTCATAAACCTAAACAACTGAAAAGCTTGCAGAATAACCCAGGTGCTGGTCTTCAAAGTGGGTGTGTCCTGGGACATTGTTGGGTTTGAAGTAGCCTCATCTACTGTTTCATGTTATTGAACAACTGAAACAGAGAAGAAAGTTTCCTTCTGCTAGCCCAAATGAGTGGCAGGATGTAGCCTCCACCTATAATTTTCCCTACAGTCCTCCCCTGGTCCAATGCACATGACATCTAGAGCTCCTGGGCTTCTGGGCAGCACGCTCAGAACACATAGCCCACAGGGATTTTTCTTACAATACTCATGATGAGAGCGTGAGGAAATGGAGACATGCATGTTACAAATCTATTTTTTTCTCATGCATTTTGTAACTTGCTATCGAAAGCCTATTTTTTCTCAATCAAATGAATGGTTTAAAGGAAAACTTACCTTTGTAATTTTTTCACAGCCATTTTTCCAGCCTGTCCTATTTTTGCTTTTTGGTAATTGCCTTGAGAGGTGGCTGGGTGGGGATCATGTATGCAAAGACCTCACCATGTCTTACAAGGCAGAGATTATGCTCACGGGAAAAATACAAGTCTTCAGATGCAGGGTTCTCTCTCCCAAAGAAAGTGGCTCAGATAACACTGCCTGACACTGCAGAGCCTGCACGGTGGGACACTGCAGCCGTGTTTTCAGCTGCTTTTCACTCTCTGGAATTTTATGCAATGAGTGTAGCCAAGAACATTTGGAATATCTCTCTCTGGTAAGACAAAAACGAAAGGAGAAGAAGTCCTTTGAAAATTAAACCTAGTTGGTACAAGCTAGTAGCCAATCGAGCGAAACTTCTATCCCATCCACCCTCTCCTCCTGTTTTGGGGGTTTGGGGTTGTCATACAGTAGTAGAGTATTAGAGAAGGTGTCTCTGGTGTGTTTGGGGTTCCTTGCTGTTTTCTTCTTTGAAGAAGAGTGTTTGTTTCCTACAGTTTATTAAACTAGCTCAGTTACACATATTGGTCATCAGGCCCTGTGATGCATGATTATTCAATATATTTTAAAATTAAAAAAAAAAACAATTGTGCTGTCCTCTTTCTCCCTCTCCTCCTCCCTGTCTGTCTCACTTTACTGCGAGGCACTTGGAGTAGTGTGTGTGTGTGTGCGCGCGCGCGTGTGTGTGTCTGGGAGGAAGACAGACTCCCCACCTGTAAGTGGCTTGCTATTATTAGACGTTCAGTTACCAGGGGTTATGTAAGACAATTGAAGCTCTGTTTTTTAACAGAGACATGATTCATGCTGCTTGTAGTAACAGTAACCACCTCCAAACGAGACAGAAAGCAGACGCAGACAAAGGCTGGAGAAATCGATGCCGACTCGGTACAGCCGTTCTGCTGATACCCTCTGCCTTTCAATCAGAGCACTTAGGTTATCGGGCGAGGAGGCTCCTGCTCTTTCTGGGTCTCTTCTGTCTCCTGGGGCTGCCTGGTGAAATCATGTGGGTTGGAGCTGGTTGCAAGAGAAAACCGGGCCTCGAGAGCAGTGACATCTGACCTCCCTCCCCAGCCCCCTGGACAGCCCTCCCTGGGGTCTCCCCGGTGTTTGAGACACACCTGGAGGAACAGTGATTGTCACCTGCACTGTGGCTCAGAATTCTCTGTAGCTTCTACTCAGAAAGGTTGGAAGTGGAGTGTTTGGCTCACCCACTCAAGTAACTTTGTTGGAGTGACACTCTGCAGCATGCTGGAAGAAGAGAGGATGGAGCGGGATTTGAACTGGCGCCAGCGCTTTATTACAGCTTCTCCCAAAACCTCGATGGAGGTGGACTGGCTGTCAGTTCCCACCCCCACACAGGGATCCTTTCCCAAGTCCCCTGGTAGTCAGTCATTCTTTGAGACTACATTGATTCGGTATTTCACAGAAGGCAAAGCACTGCCACGGTCATCAGCTTCTTTTAGCCTCACGATTTGTGAGACAGGCAAAACACACTATTAATCAATACCTTTTACAGGTGAGAGGTTTTACAGCTGGAAGGCAATTATGCCATTCATTCGTTCCTTGCCCATGATTTTAGAAGGTTCAGAAAAGTTAGTGACTTGACCACAGTCACGTGGCTAGTTCTTATGAGACCTAAGAAGATGAGGCAGATCTTCCAATTCTCCATCGAGTGCTCTGCTTCTCGAATTTGCTACAAAGCATGTTTGCACCCGTGGCATTTTGGGGGGAAAAAGGATTTTCTGCTGAAAACCTTGGTTTTAGATTAAGCTCTCCTGCTCATTAGCTGGGCAACCTAACCCTCCCTCCCCCACCTCAATCTTCTCATCTGTGGAACTCATGATGGGGAGAACTCATTTTTAGGAAGTGTCTGTGAAAGTCCCACGAAACCTTTAATGTGTCTAAATCAATGTAAAGCATTGCCAATAATATTTCCCTGTCTCCACCACGGTTGACATCCAGGAGACGGATGCAGAGATCTCAGGCTTCACCCAGCACATAAACGTAAACTACCTATTTTTACTACAAAAAGAAGAAACTAAGATCCTTTAGTGCAGAAACTGCCCCTGGCTCTCAGAAAACAGCAGCCTTGACCCAGTGGCCTGTTACACATCCAAAATTCAGGCCACCCTTCATTTTCACTCTCAGATAGGTACATTGTCCAGAAAGACAGCTCTAAATGAGGGCATGACAGAAAAATATCTAAGCCATTCAGCTTCACCCACCCAATAATCTCCCACAATAAAAATTCTAGTTGTAAAAATACTCATTTATTGATTACTACTACTAATAAACGCTCTAATATGTTGTCATGAATTTCAACTAAGCACTGACAGTTTTTTACTATAGAATTTTTATCATTATCCTACTGTTTTCACACATGACATAATACAGTCTATACCTATTTTAAACATAAACATTCCCATTTATAAATAGTTTTTAATTAAATCTTTTGTTTGTATACCACTTTTTATCCAGGAAAGTAGCAAAATGCTTCGCAGACTGTACTTTAATGAAATGCATTTTCTCTTCTGCTAAAACGTGAAAGTCACTTGTTGCTGCAGCTTTAGGGAAGAAAGCTATGCTCTGTTCGCTCACGTAATAAAACTCCCTGACTAGGCATCAGGAGACCACATTTCTAGTCCTAGCCTTGCTACAAACTCACTATTAGGGAACCTAAGTCCCAACTTCAGATAACATCTAATCTGAAAACTCAAAGCCCCTTAATATCTGGTGATGCACACTCACCCGAGACTTACATCTGCTCTGTGCTCTTACGTGATGGGGCAGTAAAAGAGCTTTATGGGAAAGATGGAATTCATTGCTTGGGGGTTACATGTTGTGCTGGAGGCAGCCAAGCTGCCTTGCCTCCTCCAGTGTAATGTGTCTCCAGACTGACGCAGAGAGAGGGAGGTGGAAATATGACTGGAAGGCAGGACGTTCAGTCCTTTGACATTCTGCAGATCGTTGCTACATACTCTGTATATCAGGCACGGTGATAAGCAGTGGATCCTCGCACAAGGCTGCCCCTGACGTCCTTGTGTAGGGAAACAGCCTTTTCTTTTTCACTGGGTTACCCTGATTTAATGATCATGAATGGTAATCTCATCACTGGTAGAGAGGCATCTATTCTAGTGTTTCCTTCCATGGGTCTTTTGACGTTACTAGATTATTTTACCCTTCTCCCCATTTGGTGTCGACTAATGCAAATTCTTATTTTCACCAAAGAACAGAGCTGCCTTTGCTCTTCTACATTTAGCCTTCATCTTCCCAAAGCACACATGTTATCACTGCAGAGGTGATGCTGGTGATGGTTGGTGGTGTTTCTTTCCAACAAGATGATGGTACATTCCACCTGGACCTTTAGCATACTAAACTGTCCCAATAACTACAGAAATCAAGTTTTGATCCGCCATGCCCCAATGTCATCCATTTCTGTCTATGGCAGCCATTAGCATAGTTGTAACCCATACTATACACAAAGGACTACACTAGGTTCTGGAGTTTCTATAATGTACAAAACAAGATCCATGTCCTAGAGAACTTACATTCTCACCAATGATATAGAAAACAGGCATTAAACTCTAACTATTTATCTAAGTACTAAATGAGTGGCAGAGGTCAATATGGGCTGAGACAGTTTTCACAAGGAAAAGTTTCATAAGGGATACATGATTTATTATGGGCCTTGAAGGAGGAGAAAGGCCTAGGTGAGAAAAAGTTGATCAAAGCATTCCAAGCAGGCAAAATGGTATATTCAGGGCTCAGAGATACAAATGTGCTCAGCCTTTCTGACACTCTATAAGTTAACTGGTTTAAACCAAATGGAGTATTGATGGAAAGGAAATTTAAGAGAGCTTATTTGATATAGATTCAGTGAATTTACATACCCGAGCTAAAGAGTTTGGAACCAGGGGATATCCATTAAAGCATCTTTTCTCTAAGTATATTCTGAAGTTAATGTGTTCCATTAAAAAGGGCACGGGGGGAGGTGTAATCCAATAAATTTGGACAATGCTGGGGTCTTCAACACCTTTAATATCCTTATGTGCATTATGCATTTGCAAGAGGGACGTATAATATGCAGTGTTTCCTATATTTTTTGACCAAGGAACTTTTTTTGAGGTGCCTCTTGAAGTTCTAATGTTCTATAAAACTCACTTTGAGCTATACCACCTGGAAAGATTTTGAAGGGCAGGAGTTGAAGAAAGGGCAAAACACTGTTTTGTGATGATTAATCTAATACTATTATAAGTGGATATGTCATCAACTACAGAGAAGACAATATCACTGATGGAACCAAAGGGAAGGATAAAGATCAGAAGCGGAGAGGATAACTTCCAAAATAGGAAGAGAATGTAACAAGAGGTGTAGATATATCTTGAGGAAACAAAATGATGAAAATTCAGAGACATTGGAGAAGGAGGTGAGAGCCAATGAGCTTACCACACCGGATGGTCTAGATCCTCTTAATATTATATGACACAAGGTCATCAACTGAAAAAGAGAATGGAAAGTGAAACTTGGTAAAGTAGGACATATTAAGAAAAACTACTGTAGGCTTGTACTGAGAAACAACACTGAGCAGAAGAGAGGGTCCAGATGGCTTGCATGTGTAGGGTTTTGTACTGAGAGTGGGAGGGAATGGTAAGTAGTGATATGGATTCATGGTTGAAAAACATAAGAAGAGGCCGTGTATATAGAAGATTAGGGAGCAAGGAAATCTGGAGGATTATTGAGAACAGTGTTGAAATGATTGATCATGGGGTAAGGTCAGACTGGACAAAGACATCCAGTGAAGCCAGCAGGGACCTACTAATGGACCAAGTGAAAAGAGTAGATTCCTTAGGCATTAAGGAAGGGGAGTTCTCAAGCTGGGATTAGAACACTTGGGGTCAAATGTGAGGCCTTGAAAGAGTAAATTGGAATGAGGATGAGGGCTAAGAAGTAGCTGACAAAGATGGAGGTAAAGGTCTGTTGATAAGAAATCATGATAGGTTTTTGGATTGAAGTATTGATCAAAGTAGAGACGGAAAACATAAATCAAGTGTAGAAGGTTTGAAGAAGATTAAAAACGGGTTCAAGAAGGCATTGGAGAACCATGATGGAGAATCTGGTATAAGTCTATGGTGAGGACCTCTGATGAACAGGGGTGGAATGGAGGCAGGAGATCAGTCGTTTAGTGATCACAGGCTAGGTATAGGTTAAGCTGTAGAGCATTGTGGTTAAAACCCGGCCTGAAAGCCCTGCTTTGCTGTCCTCTGGCTTCATGATCTATGGCGAATAGCTTTACCATTCCTAGACATGAGTTTCCTCATCTGTAAAATCAAAATATGATTTCCACCCCTGAAGAGTGATTATAAGAAATAAAGCTAAATAATGTATGAAAAGTGCTGAGCACAATACCTGGCACACAGTAAGCATTTAGTTAATGGTAGCCAAATTACTATGGAGGTGGTGGGAGCAGGAAGAGGGGAGGGGTGCTCACTTTGGAGGCAGTGAGTGTGTTCTCTGGGGTAATGCCATTTTGATGTTTCTCGGTACCTGTTTTCCGATTTAGCCACAAACTGTAAT